>NW_027508975.1:3350000-3457500 GCF_051911475.1 Siphateles boraxobius
AAAACTATAAAAATACAATACAAAAACCTGCACTTATCCGTACTAGACCTCCCACTGAAAATATATCATACTTATAGGTAATCAACATTCAAATTTGCCATAATGCTGCAAAATCGCAGACGATCTTAGTGATCAAAGAACATACATAAATACGGTCTTAAAGAGGCTCTACAAACAATTAGTAAGCTGAGAGGCTTTTTTGTTCAGCCCAGATGCAGCGTCTCGCCTTTGAGGACAAGCGTGTGGCTTTGACCTCCGTTCGGTGGTAATGACGCAGTCTGACCCCTGAAATACTTCTCCACATTAGAATCACTATTCACATCCTTTGCTAGCGATGTGCCTTTCGCAAGCCTCCAGCCGACATTCGGGATTCAGTGCATTGTTGTATTCTTGGAACGTTCAACCTCCCCCTCTTCCTGCTATCTAGAGAACTAATCTAAAACCCTGCTATTATGATTCTTGTACTTGGCAAATCTGAGGCCAATTTAGAACATCAACACCATCAATCACAAGACAGAGAGGCCAAAACTGCTGTCCTGCAGGTTTTCTTGTCATCCAGGTCACGTCCTTTTCTTACACAAGACTTGTTCACTCTCAGGACAGGCCTGAGTGAACCCACTCAAACCGCTGTCTGTGTTATTCCGCGTTTTGACGAACTTTCGATGACCAGGCGATGTGAGTTTACCCAAACAAGGGCACCGCATTCTCTCTTCGACTTTTAAAAAGAAAGAAGAATGGGATGTGGACAAGAGATGGACGAGGAAGACGGACAAAAAGAAGATGAAAGGAAAATACATTTTCAGCCTTCAAAATGTCTGCCTTTATCCTAAAAAAAAATCACGTACTAAATAAAGCCTCCGGCAAGCAAATAAACAAGAGCTCTGAGTCATCACCTAGTAAAACATTGTCAGGGATTGTTGGCATGTACACATAAAACAAGAACATGTCTCTGGAGGAAAACAACTTTGCCCTTTTCTATTCCTTAGTATGCAGAGTTTATAAGACTATAAAACTCACAGAAATGGCCTACATAAAATAACCTTGCCATAAAGTGCTTATTATACGCATGCATTTCCAGCGCATTCAATTGCTCTGCATTTATCTGTGCCACACAGAAATTAGCAAGAGATGTGTTTAGTTTTAATCAGCACAAAATATTCAAATCGCTGCGGTAAAGTATAGATTGATGAACAAATGCATACTAGACAAAAGACTGGTTGCATTGAGTCTCCTCTCCTAATAGAAAATGGCTGGGCTACTGGCACAGTGCCACAGTTGTGCTCATCAGTGGATTATATCACATGTAATTATCCTCAAACTCCCACCTAAGCTTCTCAATATCATCAAAACACACCGAGTACAAATAATCATGTGAATGAAGGGCTTGGAGGATGCTACATTCACAGTAAAATCCAAACGACATTACCAATGTGTGTGTGGATCACTGCGGAAAGGAGTCTTTAAATATTATTTATGCCTCAAAGAAAGAGTGTGGAGGGAAAAGAAAGTATTGGGGGGAGAATGAAAAGACTAATTTATCAAAAGGGAAAAATATTGAAATCATTTTCAAGGAGAGTTTGATGTGTTTTTTTCATGTGGTGTATACATCACATATAATATTTCCTCTATGGGGTCACCAACCTTTTTTCATTTGAGAGCTACTTTTTAAAAAAGATAGTGGTCGAGAGCTACTCATGTAATACAATACTTTCTAATCTCTTAAATAATGTCCCATAACTCTCATATTAACAACTATCTAAACTGTTTTAGACCTAAAAGAGTTCTTGTAGGCCTATATATGTCACCCTTAAATGTCAGAGAAAAGAACAGAATCAGAGATTACTTTTTTTTAAAGAAAATTGTACTTTGCATATTATACTGTAAAAACATAATTATAGTTGATTTTATTTATTTTTATCTTAACTAGAGATGGAATGGAATGAAATTTCATTTCATGATTATAGTGACCAAAATGATCACGTTATCAAGTACTAATTCTACACAATAAAATCAATTCACCAAGTTTTATGTCGAAAACCAGCAAATAACAAATATAATTAGCATTAATATGCACTTTTTGTTTACATAAACATTAAAATAACAACATTAAAAATTATGGCTAGATTTGTGTCTTCGGACATGTTATCTACTAGTATGTAGCCTAGTACAAGTTCGAAATAAAATTTTGACAAAAAAGATTTATAAAAAGAAACCTCGCATATTTCAGCCTTTAAATCATTTTTATAAAAAGAATGAGTCAAAAAAGATAAATTACTGACGTATACAATGCACATTAGCTTCTTTTATTATTAATAGTAAAATTCGGCTTTTTTGTTTGTTTGTGGAAACTGTGATAAAAAAAGATTTCAGGACTCTAATGAATGGAAAGTTCTAAAGAAGAGCATTTATTTGACAATTAAATATTTTGTAACACTATAAATTGCTTTCCTCCCACTTTTGACCAATTTAATGTGTACTTTTTTAAATAAAATTATTAATTTCTTTCAGAAAAAAATGCTTACTTGACCCCAAACTTTTGTACGGTATGCATTATGCAAATATATAAATCTTAATCTTTTTTTTTTCTCTTTTCTTTTTTTTAAGCCTTAAAATATATCCTTTAAGTTTTCATAAATATAATTCTTGGGGAATCGCACAACCTAAAATAATCATAAATATATATACACCAAAACGAATTTTAAATCAGAATAATTGAATTGAGCCAGAATAATCTGCACACTGGACTATAGACTGTGTCGAAAAGTCTGGCTATGCCCAATTTACAAACAGTTGCCCAATTTAACCAGCTGCTTCATCTATTTTAAAATCACAGCAAATGATAATGACTTGCTAAGGAAGTAATCAAGCAACCAAGGTAACTAACGTAGATGTAGATCATCATGAGGGTCATTTTGACTACATCTACGATTCAAACTCACTGTAGTTCTATCATCTTGCTTAGTGGCGGTGTACCCTGGGGCAAACATTTTTGGGCAAACATCCAATTAGAAAGTCATTGCCATAAAAGGAAACAAGTGGTACATGGTTCTACTATCCCAGACATGTCACGCTATCTCCAGACCCTGTCTAAGATGGGGGAATCCCCTCAAGCTTTGTGTGTGCCAGGGATGATATGTACAAATGTGATCAATTTTGTCACAAATATCTGACAAATTAAAATAAATAAAATGTTTGAGGGTAGTTATTGGCACAGAGTGATGTAGTGTAACTAATCTATGAATATGCAAACTACCTTGGCACGCAGGCTGACAGAAGAAAGCTCTGCTGCTGCAACTAGCGTGTACGAGAAGGAGATAGACCATATGCATCAGAGGCCACGATCCACCTCCGAACAAGCTAATAGAAGAAAAATAAAGTGAAGAAAATGAAAAAGGGATAGTTCATCCAAAAATGATTACTCACCCTTCATGTTGTTCCAAACCTGTAAGACTTTCGTTCATCTTCAGAACACAAATGAAGATCTTTTCGATGAAATCTGAGAGCTTTCCGTCACTCCATTGACAGCTACGCAACTACCACTTTAAAGCTCCAAAAAGTTCATGAGATTGTAAAACTAATCCATATGAATTGAGAGGTTTAGTCAGAATTTTCTGAAGAGACTCGGTTGCTTTATATGATGAACAGTTTTAATTTAGACTTTTATTCACATTTATCAGCGAACATAAACAGAAGCTCAACCGAAACTGATTGATGAGTGAGAACAAACCTCATTGGCTCTTGCAGAATCGTGCTGTACAGGAGAATGAAGCTCATTGGTTCTCACACCTCAAGCGAACATGCTTAAGCTTCAGTTTACCACAACAGATGTGTGAATTGATAAAGGTTTATAGGTGAATAAAAGCCTAAATTAAATCTGTTCATTGTATAAAGCAATCGTGTCTCTTTAGAAAAATTGGACTAAACCACTCAATTCATATGGCCTATATGGGTTAGTCGTATGACCTCTTTATGAACTTTTAGAACAGTCAAAAACAAAGAGGTAAATATTGGGTGATCTATCCCTTTTAATTAATGTAAAAAAGATTTTCCTCACATCTTGCTGTTTGATCGAAACAGGCCTATTGTTAATTTAGTAGCTAACAGTAACAATCTGAGAAAAAATTTATTTAAGTGTGTGTAGGCTATGGCAAACAGGAGGAGTCACTCCCGAAACTGATCACTGACAGGAAGTTAGTAGGCCTATGACTTCCCGCAGCCATAAACTAATATTTATGGACGCTAACAACTTATGAAATATCATCGAGCGCATAAGTGTTATCTTCCGGAAAATTTTAATATGTCCTCGCTCGCCATAGGCTAAGTAACAAGTTTTTGTTTCCTCTCAATTTGCTGTTTTAATCAGCACACGCTTTCTGGCTCATAATGTAGGCAGTATAAGTTTCCCCGATAAAATACTGTATAAGTTTCCTTAAGCATGCAGTGCAGAGAGACAATTTCAACATTTGGGAGTTTGTCAAGACACCTAGACCTACCTCTGTTTATGTGATTTTCTATTAGCACCTCGGAAGAGCTACAAACGTCCAAATGTCATTGACGCGACTTCATCTACGTGCAGTTAAAGGGATAGTTCTCCCAAAAAGAAAAATTCTGTCAAATTAATTACTCACCCTAATGTTTCAAACTCGTAAGAAATTCGTTCATCTTCAGAACACAAATTAAGATCTTTTTGATTAAAAATCTTAAGAGCTTTCTGTCCCTCCAATGACAGTATACGCAACTACCACTTTCAAGCCCCAGAAACTCTGGCAGAATGGTAGATATCATCATAAATCCACGTGACTTAAGCGGTTTAACCTCAATTTTATGAGTCCTTTGTTTAGGCAAAAAAACATAATTTTCCACTTTATTTACAAAATATGAATCTCCAACACATGTTCACACATCAATGTCTGCTCTCAAGTCAACACAACAAGCATGAGTCGTGGTCCAAGTGCTGGTTCTGATATTATATTTATTGCATTTTATTGATATATTTATTTATAATAATTTAAAGTAAAATGAAATAACTTATACAAAAGCATCCCGTGGTGGTTTTGATCTGATATTTATTGCATTTATTATAACTAATTTAATCAAATGTTACAATTGAATAACATATAACTTTAAAGGTTGGTTCTGTGTATATTTATGGAGATTTAATATGACTGAATTTTTTAGAAGTAAACTGAGTTGTAGAACATCACTCTTGTAAATGATCTGTGTGGACAGAATGCCATTAAACACTCAGTAGTGGAGTGACACTGTATTAAGCTGCAGTGTATGAGCCTAATATGTTTTGTCAGCACTACTTGTAGCATTAATAGTCTTGTTAAAAAATAATCATCTACATGTTTTTTTCATTTCTTTCTCAGACATTCCAAAATTTTATGTATAAAATTTTATGTATAAAATTTTCAGCAAATATCTTCCAATATAGCTCTGTTACAAGAAAAAAACAACTAGCATTATATTCCTCACAAAGAACTTGATGTGTGTTCTGAAGAAGGCAGGTATAAAAACCATAAATTGGACCCTTGGCATCACTATTCTTTGAAAAGTCCTAATGACAAATCACTACTTTCCCTTTCACCCCTACTATTTCACCTGCAGACTTCCCATGGTGCTCTGGTCTCCTTAAAAGCTTGTCACTGGCCGAGCTGTTCAAACTTCGCCGTTGGCTATTCTCTAGAACATTTCCTTGGTTCCTTTTCCTATCTTGCTAGCTTGATTCTCATCCATTCCATATTAATTAGGGGATCTTAGACGTAGACAGGATGTGTTAAAATATCATGAATTGTAAAGGCAAAAAAAAACAATTTATAATAATAATGACTTATTATATGCTTGGTGTGTTTTGTGACCACACTTGCATAATTCTATCAAATTCACCATTAGCCGCAAACTGCTCTCTGTACATGTGAATGTTTTTGTGAACTTCAAATAAAACGCTTCTTGCAAAGTATGCTATCTTGGAAATAAGATTCTCACTCAATACGTCATCCATAATTTTATTTTCTTGAGAGTTGCAAAAACATTCACGCCTCCTCCACTTTACTGCGACTTCTCTTTGAGCCTGTAAAGCACGGGTCAAGGGGACAAAGACTCATTGGAGGTAACGCAGAATGTTTACAAGAAATGCTAATAATTACGTCGCTAAACAACCCGACAAGCTGTAAAAACACGCTACTTCAGACCTCAAGGGAGAAGAATGAGGATTATGCCCGCTGTGTTATCTTGCCAGCTCGCAACCGAGAGTCCACCGTCGACCAATGGGGTCTCAGAACCTACAGACACACACCCAGGTGACCAATGCATACACAGCCTTGTGAGTCTAACTACTTAATAAGTGGCTGTTAGAGGTTTTCCTGGACAAAGTCCAGAGCTGAAAGGGCATGCTCAAAAACAAGGACAGCTTCATTTATCAATCAGTCCAATCAGGGCTATTTCCGGGCCTATGTAGTCACATGGTGAGCATTACTCAATTCCATATTGCATTGTGCAACCTGAATCAAGGAGAGTATAAAACACTGGTTAAATCAATATCGTTTCAGTTTAACATTGAATTGCAATTATGATGGACGACGATATATATGGTTTATAGTAGGCCTATGTATATTTGAACTGATCATGGTCATAATCAACTGCAGTTTTACTTCTTTGATCAAACCCAAAACACATTTTCCCTCTCCATTTATATGTTTTACAATATCCCTCTGTATGCTTCGGAGGTCATTATATCCTGAAGAATGTTGCTTCATTTCCAATCCTCTTTATAGTTGACAGATGAGAAGCGGGCAGGTATTAGAGTGGAACACTTTATCACTTACTCCGTAAGCCCCTTGATGAGCGACATTCACTTGAGAATGTCATTCCAGAGAAAGAGAGAGAGAGCGAGAGAGAGATCTTTCAGTATAAGCCATGCACCAATCACAATGAACTACTGTGAGGTCAGACAAATATGACCATTGCAACTCCTAAACATTGTGTTGCCAAAATTCTGTTTAATACGTATTAATTTAACAATGCTTCATTTACACAAGCAGGGCTGAGGCCCAATGTTTATTGTCATTTTAAGTGGAATGTGGAATTAAAAAATGATTGTGCCCATATTTTGCATCTTACGTTGATAGAAGGCCTGATGAAATTGTGGTTTGACAATTTGTTCACACTGTTCACACGTGACTCCATAAGCCTAGTTTTTTTTTGTGTTGTCATCATGAATCATTTTAAGTGCATTTAATATAAATAATGAGTAAATTAACATTATATGCAGAATATGGCTTTAGGTTGTTTATGCAGCCATGACTGATGTACCCTAAATAATGGAGTGTTTACATTGGAAAACATTTTCTTTATTCTGAGTTTATTTTGAGTTGCATGGAGTTCTTTGTTTCTGAGTATGTTTGTATTGGACGGATATGCATTTCGCAGCAAATCTGGGGAAAAACTGTCACGGAATGATGGAAACTGATCTACTGATGTATTATCTAAAATGTATGAAACAGAAAAGCATATACATCCTTTCCACTGTGAGGTTTTAATAAAACTGCACAACCCAAAAACTCAAATTCTGTCTTGAGTAATACATATAAGTATAACGACTGTATATCTGCATCACTGGTGGTTCAGTATTGAAAAACCGTCTGTTCTTGCAACTTGAGAAAGACCTCCCATATTTCATTTCTCTCTTGCTGATAGCATTTATCAGCAAAATCCTGATAAATACAAAATATGCAACTTAAGCCTGAGCATAACTAAGCCGCAAAGGTGGACAGGATTACCGGACGGCTGGGACAGACATCAGATTGTGTTGCCATAAAGGGTCATTAGGCTGTTGGCAAACTGTACCTCAAGCTCCAGCTGACAGGCCTTTTCAAGAAACACAGATGAAAAATATGAGAGTAAAATTCCTATTGACAGACAGTTGAATTAGATAGGAAGAAATATGGGTTGGAGAAATTGCTGAATATTTATTTTTCACAAATATACACGTTTGGAGTGCTATCACACTATTTGACCTATAATTAATTTAATATATATATAAAAAATGAATATTACATAAAACAAGGGCTCAGATTTGATGAGTGGGTGAGATTACATGATAGATATTCAGGATGCATATGACTCCACATAGATTTTATAATACCAAAGCTTTTTGTTGGATGAATAAACTTTTCTTTTTCTTCATGATCATAATCATTATCCCCAAGAGTCAATTCTTCCTATATGAAAAAATTATGTTTTCTTTGCAAAACCACGAAATAAAGTTCATATATAGCACATGCATTTTTACGCCGACGGTCGGTCTTCACGGTGAAGCATTCACTGACTTATTTGGCATTCTTCTATTTATGCCGAATGAAAGGGGAGATTATCTCATCAAGAGCACTTGGACAGGTAGACAGGCCCATGTTCTGGTGTGTTGTCACTTTCACTGGCAGAAGGAGAGTCGTGTCATTAATCTGAGTGATCAGTGAGATGGAAGCTGGGGGTGATGACGGCCTCCGTCCTATAAAACCCTCCCGTCGCCATTGCTCGTCCTATAGCACCCCTCAGGCCATATTGTGATCTCCGTCCTGATAAGGACTGGTGGAAGCGAGACTGCCAGACTGGCCGGGCAGGGTTGGAGCCTCTATGAGGACTCAGTTGCGATACTGTCCTGGAGGGGCCAATGAAAGGCATTCTCACATAGGAAGAAAGGCTACGAGTCAGTCTGACGGCCCCCCTCCCCTTCTCCTGAGACTCCAGGCGCCACAGTGTAACTGCAGTCTCAGGTATGAGAGATTCCCAGGCCCTTACCTGAGATGGACTGCAATGATCCTTCCACTTTATTCCAAGACTTCCAAGCCTTATGCAATTATTTTGATTAGTAATTCACCATCTTTTCTGGGACTAGTATAAATCTGAAGCTGGGTACTGTATGACAATATCATTACCACGGTATAAAATGTCTATCGTTAGAGATATATCGCGTATATCGCGATAAGTAAATATAGCACTATTGAAACTTCAGAGTGATTAAATGCATGAATGTGAACATAAAGAGTGGGACATGCTTGATGTTAAAAACTGGGCTGACACACAGAAAGCCGTGTCTCTCAGTATGCGATCGCGAATTCAGTTCTCTTTCGCCGTCTTATTGCGCTTGAATGGTCAAATACAAACTCAATTACGTCAAAATGCCCATCGTGTGGAGTAGGGGAGGGCGGGGTTAAATGTAACACGGACCTTTTACAGAGTTAGTCAGGGTCAAGTAGGTTGTGTTTCCGCTCTATTTCTCTAGCTGCCAGAAGACGGTCTCCCTCGAATTTGTGGAAAGTTTTGATAAGATTTCGTGAAGATACTGGACAAAGAGTGTTTTGACACCATGCAAGTACATTTTTTCATCATACGTTTTTTCGATTTCAAAGTTGGGTGTGTACGTCACCAAATCTAACTTTATATTACCTTAATCACTGTCTTGTTGGCTTAAATATATCACCATTTTGAAACATGTCAGCAACTAGCAACTGTTAGCTAGGCTTAAAATAATTTTTACACAGCTGGGTTAGTTGTAGCACAGTGTTAGCCGCCAAGTGTAGCCTACAATGATAATGAAATGAAAACAGGGAGCCACACAACTTTTCAGGTTTGAGTATTTATTTATTTATATATTCATTTTGCCACATTTAACTTGGTTGGACTTTAACAAACAATGTTGGAATTTAAATGTTAAAATATGATTCTCTTCTCACACTCAGCCAAAGAGAACTTATAAGTCACGTGTTTACACAAAACATGACAACAAGAAAGCACACAGCTAGTGTAAAACACAAGCTGCATGCTTCACAGTACAAGGCAAAACATGACATGAAAGCACGCAGCCGAACTGCGAGCCACACAAAACACAACACGCGGAAGAGCGTAGGCCTTCGGCCCGAGTGAACTCGAAACCGCACGCTCACACACGACAAGACAAAGCGCACGAGAATGAGCGAACGACAGGAGCATGAATCCCGACACAGAACTGAAACCAAACTAGACTGACGTGCTGGGATCCAAACACCACGCCCTGCATATAACAAGACAAGACAAGTAACAAGGCAAGAGAGTGCACAAAGACATGACAAAACAGGTGTCACAAATAAACTAGTGACAGAACCCTGACAGTATCAGTATAATGGATCCGTGAATCAAACAAAAGAGAAAATAACTTACTGCTCTTGACTAAATAACTTATTTTTTAGCTTTAATATAAATTTATATTAATTCATACAGTGAAGATTATGCAATATTTTATTTTTTATATTTGAGAAAATTTCTGTACTAAATCTAACTACGTTAATTAAAACTATTGTACCTTTGTTTAATTCATATTTTTGTTATATTGCATTTGTCTTATTGTTTTTTCATTTGTCTTTTTTCTTATTGTTAATAATAACAGAAATGAGATCAAATAAAACCAAATAACTATATCGCAATATATATCGTTATTGTGAAATAAAATTTCTCATATTTGACACTATTGACCACAACATTCTTATAAATAGACTCGAAAATTATGTTGGCATTAGTGGAATTGTACTAGCATGGTTTAAATCATACTTATCTGACCGTTATCAGTTTGTAGCAGTAAATGAAGAGATATCTTATCATAGTTCAGTATGGTGTACCTCAAGGCTCAGTACTAGGGCCGTTGCTGTTCACTCTGTACATGCTACCCTTCGGAGATATCATTAGGAAGCATGGCATTAGTTTTCACTGTTATGCTGATGATACTCAGCTCTATATTTCTTCATGCCCTGACGAAGCTTATCATTTCACAAAATTAACGGAATGCATATAAAAACATGGATGACTAGCAATTTCCTACTACTTAATTCTGAAAAAACAGAGATTCTAATTATTGGACAAAAAACCTCCCCATGTAATAACCTAGAATCCTGTCTAACACTTGAGGGGTGCTCTGTCAAGTCCTCGTCGTCGGTTAGGAACCTGGGTGTGCTCTTTGATACCAATCTTTCATTTGAAAGTCACGTGTCTAGTATCTGTAAAACCGCATTTTTTCGTCTTAAAAATATATATAAATTACGTCATATGCTCTCAGTGAGAACAATTAGTTCATGCGTTCATGACATCAAGGCTAGATTATTGTAATGCTATTATGGGTGGTTACCCTGCACACTTAATAAACAAACTACATCTGGTCCAAAACGCAGCAGCTAGTGTTATTACCAGAACCAGGAAGTATGACCATATTAGCCCATTAAATACAGCCCGGTCTGCGTTTTCGCAGGTTTGCGTTTTTGAGGTTTGCGCAGAAATAATCGTGTGCACCTTCAAACCTATTTCAGGGAGTGCGTTCTCGAGACACCAGACA
Source organism: Siphateles boraxobius (assembly GCF_051911475.1). Classification (NCBI taxonomy): domain Eukaryota; kingdom Metazoa; phylum Chordata; class Actinopteri; order Cypriniformes; family Leuciscidae; genus Siphateles; species Siphateles boraxobius. The sequence goes on from NW_027508975.1 coordinate 3,361,360, forward strand.
CTGTTTTATGCGGATGGGCAGCCGGAGCGCGTTTTTCTGTTAGACCGGTGCTGTGTTAGCGGCCCCTAAGTTAATCACTAGATCTTCGCAACGGAAGTGAATCAATCAAAACTAACTTTAGCTGGACAATAACTTTATCCTAGAGCTGTTGTAAAGCCTTTACAATCTATTATCACTGTAAAGCTGCTTTGAAACAATCAAAAGCGATTTATAAATGAAGGTGACTTGACTTGACTTAACATATTGTGAACTAAGAATCTGGTCATATCGCTCCCCCTCTGAAGCAAAATGGTATTCTCCTCATCTCCATGTCCGAATGTCCTCTGTTGTTCAACTGCGTTAGCTGGATTTGTCAGTATAAACGAGTAGCCTACACTGTCATCATCCTATCTAAATGACTTCCTTTTGCTGTCTACTTATATTTGAAGTTTGGCTGATTACAAAATAATTTAAAAAAAGAATATCTTGGTTGAAGTTTCCACCATCCGTCAACAAATTGGAGCCACAGGACAATTTTCATTGTGGCATGTGTGGTTTTGTGGTCCATGTGCTGTCATTTATTTAGACTAAAATGTTTATGCCTTTGGCTGTAAGAATATTTTTGAAACCTAACTTCATGTTATACTCATTTTCATGCATATTTTTTTCACTATAAGTCATCGGCAAAAAACCAACAACAAAAAAACCTGCCTTTTCACATACATTTTCAAGTTCTCACCGTGTGTGTATGTAGGCCTATTTGTAAATGTTTTTTTTATGATAGGCTATATATATATATATATATATATATATATATATATATATATGAAAACCTATGATGCAAAAGCCTCTAAAATGCCACCTATTTCGAAAATGAGATAATAATATTGAGTGAATGCTCTCCACACATAGTAGCCTATGCTCATCAAATTTCACTTCAAACTCACCAAATCCCAGCCTCAGCCCATTCAGAAATCTCTGTACTTAGGTAGAAACCTATACATAGGAGCCTGATAAAAATTGTAATATTAAAGAAAAATAACGGACTTAGAAGCCTTTGCATCTGAAGTCTTCATATTCCTATATGAAAAATATAACAAATTACACACAAACAAGTAATAAATAAATAAAAAGATTAAGGCTAATTCAGCCATATTCATACAGAGAACCTTCACAAATAATCACTTCAAACTGCTTGCTGGCTCATATAATAATGGCAGTGAAACCGCATGTCATAAGGTCATAAGCCATTATGTAGACTCTAGCAATGCGCATGCGCACATCACATTCGGTTATTACGTCGAGCATCCATGAGAAGCTGTGTTGAACGGCTGAATCGCTAGCAAGAGATGTCAGAGAAGAAACAAACAGTGGACTTGGGGCTGTTGGAGGAAGATGATGAATTTGAAGAATTCCCAGCAGAGGGTAAGTGAACTGAAACTAATCGTGTTTTAGTAGAAATACGCTGGTTTGTTAATTTAAGGGGTAAATAAACGCCCACAATAAGACAGTGACTCAGCTAGCATTGCTATGCTAACCGACAGAACATGATTTGCTTTATTCAACAAATGGTTGGTTTGTCGCTCTCGAAAAGGAAAATTATGAATTAAATACAATCTATTATAGTATTTTTTTTATAAAATACTTGAGTTCTCAAAGTCCACATACGTAAAGAAACAACATCACTACGCATTTATTAGTAGTTAGCATTTTAAGCACCGCTAAAGCTAACAGTTTAACATTGTTTGCAGTAATTATTTCTCTGTTGCTTTGGAATTTAAATGCATAGAAAATGATTGGGCGACTTTTGTTTATTAATGTTGGGTGAAATGAATAGATTCTGTACAGCTCCACACTATACAGAGTGACTAACTTAGTGTGCGTGTGGAGCTGGGCTAGCCTATGTATGTAAGTCATCAGCCTCATTGATTTGTTGCCATTCCCAGACTGGACAGGCCTGGATGAAGATGAGGATGCTCATGTTTGGGAAGATAACTGGGATGATGACAATGTTGAGGATGACTTTTCTAATCAGCTGAGGTAGGTATTTACTTACTGAATTTGTGTAATTATAAATACGAAACGGAGAAGAAGATGGTTAAGTACTAAACGTGGATTGTACTAGCCTTATCTAAATTCACAGTGAATAAATCCTGCTAGGCATGCATATTATATTGTGTTGTCTATTGCTAGAGCCTGTGAAAACCACTTTTTTTGCTAAAGATTTTTGTGTGGTTCCACTCATTTAGAAGAAAACGTTCCCTAAGGGATCCAATGTCCAATGGCTAACCGACGCTCATGGTGGCATCAAACCACATTTATGAACTTTCCTATGTGTGAGGACTTGACCTCATTAAATACGGCCATGAAATATGCTTGCATATATATTTTAAGTTGAAAAAAATATGAGTAGGCTAGATCACTAATCTGAATAGTTAGGCTACTGCTTTCCATTCGTTCCCCATAGTAAACACATTAATTTCCCTTTTCCTAAAACCTGGAAGCTATAAATCTATTGACATTTCTTGTGAAACACCTTTTGATTTTTTAAACACTGGAAATGTTTGTTTTGTGAATGTATATGATGATGCATGATTATTGAGACTTGTGACTTAATTGGGAAAACATAGTACAAAAAAAGTTGTAATTTTATGATTTACTCTTTGAAATTAAGTTAAATATATGTAAATATTGAATTTGAGTTTTAATATTAAATTTAGAAATACATTTTTAAATATAAAAAGCTATTTAAAATAAATTAATAAATAATGATACAAATGTTTTTAATGTGAAAATTGTAATACTTCTACCAATTGACCCTTCGCAAAGCCCTGCCCTCCCTAGTTACTGTTGCTACGCCTGACAAGCTTTCGCGCCCGGCACGTCTATTACAGTGTGTATGCACCGGTGTCAGACATTCCCAATGAGATAATTAGTAATTTTTGGCGAACATGTGAAATACCTGAGAGAGCAAGACAAAAGGGACTGCAGTATGCATTCGAGGGACTATATCAACGACATAATATGCAACCGGTTAGAGAATAATTCCATAAAAATTGAAGCTAAAGCCTATAGTCCCAGCGCAGCAGCAGCGCCTCATACACTGACCATTCAAATGGGAAACACACAAATTGAGGAACAGCTATGTTCGTGCACAGCAGGGCAAGTGAAATGTGAAAATAATCTAATAATTATAAATCAAACAGTTTTTCCGTCAATCTTGGGGAATAACACTAACACCGGGAGAGCCGCGATCGGATTGGGTTAAAGTTACTCAGTCAGGGGTAGTAGGCCGTCAATTAACAAAATGCTGAAATATATTTTAAAGTATGTCAGTGAGTCTCCGTCTTGTCTTATTTTACATTAAAATATATGCATTATGAACAATGAACCGTCATTATTTCCAAGCAATATGTGTTTTTGTGAATCCTGTCGACATAGATGTGAATGGGGTCTCTCACACTGCTCGATCACGCACATCATTTCTCCCCTTGGCTTTTAGATTTTCGGGAAGGAAAAAAATTCCACTCCCCCGTCCAAACTTTTAGGATACCGGGTATCAGATTTGCACAATCCATACGCACAACGCTTCGGCATGTTTCCCTCGCTCGAAAGCTTGCCAGACCTCCCGCGCCTAATTACGGTTGCTAATACACGATTGGCCAGTGGCGGTTTTCGGGCGTGGCTTAGCGAAGGGTCAATTTTAATTCTTTCTATATTTGTTTTTGAGAGTTAATGCACTTTTTAACTTTTCCCCCACCTTTTTCCATTCTTTTAAGAGCGGAGCTTGAAAAACACGGATACAAGATGGAAACCTCTTAATTGTGGATTACTTCAGCTGAAAATTTCCCGCATTTGCATATTGTCAGCTTGTTCTGTCAATAGAAAATGTGATTTCTTTTATTACTTCTGTAAGAAGCCCATCGTTGTAAAACGGGTCAGTTGAAACTGATATCAATGTTTTTTTCCCCCCTCTCTTATTTGCAACGTTTGTTAATAATTGTGATAATAAAGAAATGTTTTCCCTATTCTGTTTCAGTTTTCTTCTTCTATTTTCTGTTTCATTGTTTTGCATGCATGATTTGTAATCGTTTTGTTTTTTTTCTAAACAGCACAGGAAAGTCTGGTACATATTGTTAGGCAGTGAGCAGACTTTCATGTAACATTCAGTGATGCAGCTGCACACATCCAGGGCCCTGATCTGAAACTGCTCCCCTGTGCCTTGACTCTTCCCCCTGCATCCATGGGGCTTAGCAGAGTCTCTGGTGGGGAGATTATCCAGTGAAGTGTTTGTCTCTGAGGCACGGAGGTGGTCACAGCGTGAGCCCCCAGCCGGTCCTGCCTGGGCCTGCCCACTCCCGACCGGGCCCTGCTCTTTTGCTCTTCACAGCGAGGGCTCCCACACAGAACCAGAAGCCAATTTGCCCCCCTCCCCCCAGCAAAATGATTTCTCTGGATTTGTGGCTATGCGTCCCAAGGACATAATGAGCTGAAATCAATGCCAATAAGGCATCTCCTACTGCAGAGGAGTCTACCATCATTTTGCACATGTTTTAAAGCCTTGAATTGCGTATTTTCTCTCCCCAAAATTCAAAATATAATTTGTAAATGAATGAAATTATTTGCTTGATGCATGTTTGGCTACGACATACATCAAATTAGTTTGTTATAGCTATGAGCTTTTCACACTGCGCTTAACCCCTGGTTATCGACGTCGTTCTAGGCCCAGCTTTTAACCCCGGGTACAGGAATGTTTCATACTTGTAATTAAGAAGCGGGGTTAGCACCGCTTTTTACCCGGGTTTATGAAACCTAGCTCCGGAGCAGAGTTAGTACTGCTTTTGGGCTGTTAACCCGGTGCTAAACCACTGATCTGTGCTGAACTTGTACAGTGTGAAACGATGCGGCGTTAGAATGTTTAGGCTACATGCTTCGCAACTGACAGCCAATCACATATTCATGTGCTTTTTGCAGTCATGGTAACTCACCTTGTTGTATAAACAGCAGTTTCAGCATTTTAGGTGAAAAATGTGAGATGGTTACAGAAAATGCATCAATTTCATTCTTACCTTTATAGTCCGATAAGGATAAACTTGATATTTGGCAGTATACAGTATAATATGAGGATGCGCAATGCTAGAGTCTTTATGGAAATACATATCGCGTGCCACGTTCGTCCAATCAGTGACACCACAAATAAGGACGTGGTTTAGGAAAGTACAGTGTTAAGAATAGCCAGAATTAATTGTTAACCCCAGGTCTAGTAGAAGCAGAGTGAAACGTGAATAAAGTTAACCCGGGATTCTGTTTACCCAGGGTTTAGAATGACCCAGGGTTAACTAATTCAAGTGTTAAGCGCCCTTAAGTGTACATTTATGAGGCTGCATCTACTTGCTGAACTATGTGTTTTTGAATAGATTTTGAGTTGGATCTGACTTTAATGACTTGATGTCAAATTTATGATTACATCCTCTTTTTTTGACATCAGGGACACCCACATCTTGCAGGCGCACACAATCATAACATGTAAATCCACCCATGCCCTTCAAAATAAGTGCTCTGCGCTGGATCATTATTTTAATTGTTAGAGAGCCATCGAGGTGTGAAAATCACTAAGTGAGAGCAACATTGGAGATTCCAGGGCCATTTTGTTTGTGCCTAAAGGCGGAAGATTGGCCTCTTGTGTTTGAGCAAGGTGGGTCTTTGTGGCTTTCCCAAAAATTCAGTTTCACAGCTCAAGAGAATGATTAAGAACGCATATAGTATTTTCCACTATATTATTTCTTTTGTCCTGTTAGCAATTGATAGTGAATTTGGATCCTTTTAAATTCTGTCAACAGGTCACTCGTACTGACCTGAAATCAATGGCGACAAATCTAAAACTTTTTTTTTAAATGTATGAGTCAGTCAGGTGCAATGCTTTAAATACAATATATAAGATATTTTTGAATATATGTAAACGTTAAACACAATGTAAAAAAAATAACTGCTATAAGTAAGTCATAGCAACTTGTTTTTACATTACTTTAACTCATGAAAATAAGCAATTTCAACTTTTTTTTAATACGTTATACGAGACTGAACTCGATTTTTTTTAAGTTAGTGTAATATAATTTAAGTTGAAATGACTAATCAGCCATTTTCATCATACTTAAAAATTGAAGGCAGCGACTGAACTTTTTTTAAGTTGAAACGGGGTGAATTTTAGTGCATTTAAATAATAACTACTGTTTTAATTTTTTTTTGAAAGAAGTATCTTTTTCACATATGCTGCATTCATTTACATAAAAATAGTAATATTTAGAAAAAATATTACAATGTAAAATATAACTGTTTTCTGTTTTTAATATATTTAAAAATGTAATTTAATCCTGTGATGTCAAAGCTAAATTTTCAGCATCATTAATCCAGTCTTCAGTGTCACAAGATCCTTCAGAAATTATTATAATATGCTGATTTGCTGCTCAAGAAACATGTCTAATTATTATCAATGTGGAAAGCAGTTCAAAACTACTTCATATTTTTGCGAAAACTGATTGCCAAATGGAATGGACAGCATTTATTTAAAATAAAAGCTTTTGTAACATTATACATTTCTTTACTGTCACTTTTGATCAATTACAACATGCTATATGCTATATGTGTTAATTCAAAAAATATCAATACCATCTGGAAATAGAATTAAATGTAATGTTTTATTATAATGAAAAATGAATTCACACCTCACTTTAGTTTTATATACTGATATAATTTGATATATCTATATCGAGATATACTAAAGTTTATAATTTGCTCATTCTGTGGTGTTTCTGTCACACATAGGATGGGTGTTGCGGTCGCACTGGGGTGTTTGCGACCACAGCAAGCATCTCCGGCATGAGCCAAGAGAAGACAGGGGGCCGTCGTGCAGGGAGCGCAGCTGCTGCAATAATAGGCCTAATTGCACGTTTCTTTTGTGGGTCTGAAATTAGTGGCAGAGCACAGCTACAATGCCCAAACCTTGAGTGAAAAAAACTGACTCACAGGAGCAACTGTTCAGCAGCGCGGCCCATCACCACCACCCACAACTCCCTGTCCCACACCTGCACTCGCCCTCGCTAAAGTAAACACAGATAATAAGGTGTAATTACTTCAAAAAATAATAACGAGAGCCCTCCATGTGACAATGGTTGGCCTGTTTATTGAGGGTGAAAAAAACCTTCTGAAGACACAGATGAGGGTTCCCCCATTGAGAGACCTTAAAAGGACATGTGTATCAGTGTAAGTGAGTGTGTTAACCTCATTTCAGGCCCCTTCTCTCTCTATATGCATTTCTTTGTCTGTCTTTCTTTTTCCAATGTATGGACCGTTGCACTAAAAAAAAGAAGTCACTTAGGGTGGTATTGGCTGTTACTCTTTATTTTCTCTGCTGTTCATTTGCCTGTAGAGCCTATCGTGGCATTTGGAAATATTACAGTGTTTTGCTGTGTCACTACAAAAACAAAGCCTTGTTTTGTCCGTCATTTTGCGCTAGAGAGACATTTCGATGACTTCTACATAGGAAATTATTTCCATTGATTTATTTATACATAGTAACATTAATAAATACATAATAAATAAATGTATAAAATGCTATATGCATCATTAAAATGTATTTCTAAATGTACATATATACAAATGTCTGCTAATTTACATTACTAAATCAATAAATTATTTTAAGTCTATTTAAGCTTATGCAAAACTATTAAGGGAATTTGTTTTATCAGAAGTATTAGTTAGGTGTTCTGAATTCTATACAGCTACAAACCAATTTGATTTCTAAATGAAATTAATGTAAATATTAGGAGAAATTATTGAGTAAAATGTCATAACAGAAAGCAGGTTTTATCAGCTCAACTAAGCGAACATTGAAAAGTCTTTTGTTTTATATGTTATAGTTTAGGCTAATTGATTAAAAAAAAGACCACATCCAAAATAAAAAGCTATAATGATGGTTTATTAATTACACTGTCATATTTTGCTAGGAATGGTCTTGGTGGTTTGTTTAAAATGTAAAAAGGTTTTATTTATTTGTTTATTTATGTAGTTCCCCACTGGGCTCCTAAATCATCTTCAAGCTCAGCGATACCCAGCAATTACGGGTTGTTTTTATTCCATCAGTCCTGCAATCATATTTTAAGCATGCCCAACATATCAAGGCAACTCACTGCACTTAATAACCCTGGACAGTCTGGAGCAAAGCACATCAAGACTCGTCAGGGCAATTAAGCACTCTTGATGTTATCCTCACTGAATTATGAGGATTATCAGACCTCTGATAATTGTTATTAATTAATCATCTCATTCACTCACTGTCTCTCATTTCCACAATAACTGTAAGGGACTCCAAATGACCTTTTAGATGAGTGGTACACCTTTGGTTTCTCTCAAACCGTTAATGTTTATCGAACAGCTTTTAAAGTGTAAGTATTATAATGGTGAATAACAATGTCCCGATGACTGATGTGTCTGTGAATATATACACAAAATCTTAACATACACTACCAGTGAATAGTTTAGACACACCACTCATTGTCAATTATTAATACTGATCACATTATAGAGTAATAGTGAAGTTATCAAAAAACAAAACACACTGAAGTATTGGAATAATGTAGTCACCAAAAAAAGTTTAATGTGAGCTATCAATATAAGATAGTTTTGATTTATTTGTTTATGACATTACTGACACACACAAACATATATTAGTGCTGTCAAATCGATTAATCGCGATTAATTGCATACAAGTTTGTTAAATAAAATTTGTGTGTGTGTATATTATTAAGTTTATATATGTGTGCACGTGCGTGTCTGTGTATGCACACTTATATAGTATATACAGACAGACATATTTACAAATTAAATTATATATGCACATATTATGTAAACAAACTTTTATGTTAGATGCAATTAATCATGATTAATCGATTTGACAGCACTGTCACATGGTGGTCAGAATTAATGGCACCCCTGGTAAATATGATCAAAAATGCCTGTAAAAAATAAATCTGCATTGTTTATCCTTTTGATCTTCATTCAAAAAAAACGCAAAAATCAAACCTTTCATTGAAGTAAAAGAATTGAAAGTGGTGGGGAAATCACATTATGAACTAAATGCTTTTCTCCAAAACACGTTGGCCACAATTATTGGTTCCCTGTTACTAAATACTTTTTGCAACCTCCTTTTGCCAAGATAACAGCTCTGAGTTTTCTTCTATAATGCCTGATGAGTTTGGAGAACAACTGACCAGAGATCAGAGACCATTCCTCCATACAGAATCTCTCCAGATCCTTCAAGTTCATGTTGGTGCTTCTTCTCTTCAGTTCTGCCCACTCATTTTATATGGGTTCAGTTTAGGGGACTGGGACGGTCATGGCAGAAGCTTCATTTTGTGTGTTGATTTTGATGTTTGTTTTGGACCGTTGTCTTGATGGAAGATCCAACCACGGCCCATTATAAGATTTCTAGCAGAGGCAGTCAGATTTTGATTTTTTGTCTGTTGGTATTTGCTAGAATCCATAATACCATGTATCTGAACAAGATGTCCAGGTCCAGATGGCCAGGATGCCCAACAACAATATATAAGATCCAGCAGTATATTTAACCGTAGGCATGGCGTACTTTTTATCCCTGTTTGCACCAAACACATCTGGTGGGTTTTGTTTCATCCGACCATAGAATCCAGTCCCTTTTGAAGATCCAGTCGTGTCTGACAACTGAATATGGAGTTTGTTTTTGGAGGAGCGAGGGGGATTTTTCTTGAAACCCTCCCAAACAACTGTGGTGATGTAGGGGTTGTTTGATATATTTTTTTAGGCTTTCTGACCCCAAGACTCAAGTAATCTCTGCAATTCTCCATCTGTGATCCTTGGAGAGTCTTTGGCCACTCAAGCTTTCCTCCTTACCATGCATTTAGACAATACATCCTCTTAGATTCGTAACATCTTTAGTTGATTGGAACTTCTTAATTATTGCCCTGATGGTCAAAATGGGGATTTTCAATTCTTTAGCTATTTTCTTACAGCCACTTTCTATTTTGTAATGCTCAACAATCTTTTGATGCACATCAGATCTATATTCTTTGGTTTTACTCATTGTGATGGATGATTAAGGGAATTTCGACTTTGTGTTTCCTCATATTTAAACTCCTGTGAAAGTCATAACTAATTTCATGTTCCTAGTCACTCTGGTGTGCTAAAAAAAAGGTAAATATTACGTAATGGGGATATACTTCAGAGATATTTTACTCATGAAAAAGTCTAGGGGTGCCAATAAATTGTGGCCAACGTGTTTTGTAGAAACACGTTTATTTTAGAATGTTAATGTGGGGAAAAAATATTTTGTAACATTATAAATCTATTTACTGTCACTTTTGATCAATCTAATGCATCATTGCTGCGTAAAAGTATTAATTTTCATTTTATTTTTATTTTAGTGTATAATGTTTTGCAGTTTGTACAAAAATGTAGGGGAGTTTATATAGGCTACATTTATATATTTTATTACATTATTATTTTTTGAACAATATATATAAATTAAGATCATGACTTCTAAGGTTTTTAAGGTGAGTTTGAGTTTCATATATATATACATACATATATACACATAGAATGACAGTGCTGTCAAATCAAATAATCACGATTAATCGCATCTAACATAAAAGTTTGTGTTTACATAATATACGTGTGAAATTATGCAGAAATAGTGGTTCATCTCTCCTAAAATGGTAATGATGTGTTTTGATCTTTTTTTCCAACTTTGAATTGCTTTCATAGCTGAGTTTGACAACTAAATAAAGTGGTAGCTGTGCGGAGGCCTAATAGACTCATGAACAAATGAAATGTGGAGTGCAACTGTAAAATCTGCAAAAATGCTGCTTTGGGGTTTCAGAGCCTGGGAGGCCTGGCGGGGGCACAGACTTATAATACGAGCTCAACACGGAAACAATTTATCATGTGTGAGCGGCTGTCTGCTCACGAGACAACAACAATGCTCCAAATCTCAGCCTCAGGCAGGACAAATCCAGCAAATGAAGGCATGTGGACCATTTCTTTCTCTCTAACCCCCCCCCCCCCCCCCCCCCCCACACACACACACACAAACACACAAACAGGTGGTTAACGTGCTGATTCCTGATTCCTTTCTATACATCCTACTGGGAATATGCACTGAAAACACCCCCTTCTTTTTTTAGGATTCAATAATTCAGTCCTTTCACTGGTAATTTTCCTAACATGGCAAATTAATGACCCATTCACGTTGCTTTTTCTCCTTCTAAATGCAGGATGGGAAAACCAAAATCTTACATTTGTCAACCTCATTTCAAAGAACAAACTCAAGCTTTTTTTTATTCAATGTTGGGAAATGTAGTCATCATTTAGTCATCTTTAATTTAACCGTTTGTCCTCTGAGTGGCAAACTTCCTTAAAATGAGCCAAAGCAGGCAACGCCTACTGAAATGGAATGGAAAATGTGCAGTTTGTTTCATGCCGCTGTGTTTGGGATTGGGAAATGAAAGAAACACATAAGCAAACAAAGAACTGGTGTGTGTTTCATGATGGAGTGTCTGCTGGCCATCACGCAGCTCGTCGAAATTAGAAGTGACACGTGTTACTGAAGGGCTCCCTGCTAAGGAACGCTGTTCTGTCATGAGCTTTGAATCACTGCTTATTGTGCTGGGTTACATATCCGCTGATTAAGGGAAGCAGAGTGTGTGGAGTCGCACTCGTTTTTCTCAGAATACACAACTGTGAGGAGTCCACATACTGCACTGCGTCATTAAAACCTTAATAGAAGAATCACAGATTTTCCTGGAATATGCTAATGATATTATATCAGACAACATTTCCATTATGATCTCCATGGGTTTTTATTTGACATCAGATAAAGAAAATAATAGCTCTTCTCCTTTATTTGGAATGGCTCATCTCTTGTATGAGAACACTTTTTGTCCTCTCATCTTACAGGCTCCCGTCAGTTCTGACAGAACAGTGAACAGGATTGTTCGTTTTTGCTTGAAATGGATTGAGTGACATGTAACATGATGCATCCTTGGTGATTTTTGTTTTGTGTTTTGCACGGGCCACTCTGTAGCCATGAGAACCGCAGTATGCAGTGTGTCTTTGTTCCTCATCCAAAATGCAGATGTCACAATAAAAAGAAAAGAACTATGTGTTGATGTACATTCATTCATCGTGTGCATCTTATGTTGTGAAAATCTCTAAAACATCATATCAATTCGGGAAGCAGTATATCATAGGCTACCATATCGGTAATAGAAGTAGGCTAAATATATTTGTAAATGTATCGTTAACATTTAATATTGGATATATACATTGGCCAGTATTATCATTGATATGTAATGGTGCATACTCAATTGCCATATTTTTACATTTAGAGAACCTTTGCTGTCATCTGAAATTTAATCTTTAAAAACACCTATTAAATGTAATCTTTAGCAAAAAGATTTCAATTATGTTGCCTTTTATACAGTATAATGATGACTACATTCACTGCATCACCAAGGCAGGACTTATTTGATCAAAAATACAGTAAAATACATAGTAATATTGTGAAATATTGTTAAACAACTTTCTATTTTGAAATGCAATTTTTTCCTGTGATGCAAAGCTGAATTTTTAGCATCATTACTCTAGTCTTTAGTCTCACATGATCCTTTAGAAATCATTTTAATATGCTGATTTGGAAACATTTCTTATTATTATTAGGCCTATCACTGTTGAAAACTGCTTAATATTTTTTTGGAAACTGGAATATTTTCTATTTTTCAGGATTCTTTGATGAATAGAAAGACAAACAACTTTTTCTTTGAAAAATGAATATTTTCTAACATTTTAAATGTCTTAACTGTCACTTTTGAGCAATTTACTGTAATGCATGTTTGCTAAATAAATAGTATCAAAATTTAGTAATAGTAAATTACTAAAACTTTTGAACGGTAGTGTCCTGTATATTGTACAGAATTTAGGTTGTCGTCCAGAACATTCCTGAATTTATATAAAAATTGCCCTATATTTTGACCACGCTTCCGATTCTTTCTAACGCTGCCAACAACTCTCCAGATTTCCAGCAGGGCCTGTATCCAGATCTGTGGCCAGGTGCTATGTCCTCAGGAGAAGGAAAAGGAAAAGACTTAAAGATTTTCTGGTGTTCTTGTTTTGTTCAAAGACGAACGAGGCTGATCATTTCCCTCCCACAATGCGTTTGAGCAGCTCCTATGATCATCAGCTCTGAGAAAGAGCAGGAATCTGAGGTCCAGAGCCTCGGCCCGCCTCCTCAGTGTTTGCGGCCTGCATCTGGATTCACTTATGCGGAGGGGTACCCGTCGTCCTCTCAGGTTGCAGGTCTGAGTGTGGGCTCTTGTTTTTGGAAATGGCTAAAGCCTGCTTGCCTGGACCTTCTCAAACTGCCCCGGCGCATCCGCCGTCCCTCCAGAGGGGCAATTTCAGCCCATCCCATATGCCCCAAAGCATGTTTAGTGTAGTCTCTCATTTGAAACGAAAGATGTTAAACAGATTCATTCAGGAGCCGGACTCCATGAGGAGTGAGTAGGTTCAGGCGACTGGAGCGTACAGATGTGTGTGTACAAGTGTAAATGCATGGGCAATGAAATCTATAGTGAACAGCTTTACTCTTTAACTTTGCAAACTGCGCAGTCAGGCTTTTCCTTGGTCATTAATAGTCTAGCTGGGAACAACAGTTGCTTACTGCTCATTTGTCCATTGTCAGAGCTCTTTATTGTTTTGCACATTGAATTGAACCAGACTTACTAAGTTAGCTGGTTGGATGTTGTTGAAACATGTTTATTTTTGTGTCTGTCAAAGCTCATAATGCTCATTCTGCTTTTGTCAGTGAGATTCTAGGTACCATCCGATTGCCGTCTGATTCATTTCAGAGAGAGATAAAAGAGAAATTAGTTAGAGACAGACTGAAAAACAGTAACCATATGCTGACAAATCATTCAATAAGGGAAAAAGCAATGGCATACTGTGCTTTTGGACGTGCAATTTAAATTAAACTTAGTGAGCTAGTTTCAGGGTTAAAAAACAACAACTATTGAAATAGTTTAGAATTAAAGTAGAATTAAATGTGCTACAATTTACTGTAATTTACTAATCAAAATATATTTACATACATGCAACCCCCAAGATTTGCATTGAATTTGCAGTAAAGGAACTGCAATATATATAAATAAATAGACAGACAGACAGACCGACCGACAGTTATAGATAGATAGATAGATAGATAGATAAATAAATAGATAGATAGATAGATAGATAGATAGATAAATAAATAAATAGATAGATAGATAGATAGATAGATAGATAGATAGATAGATAGATAGATAGATAGATAGATAGATAGATAGATAGATAGATAGATAGATAGATTGGTAAATAGATATTTAAACCATCGTTTGACTGACAGATAGATGAAAGATATATATATAGAGCAATAGATAGATAGAAAGATAGATAGATAGATGGATGGATCAAACAAACAAACAACAGACAGATCGATTGATCGACCAACTAACCTGGACGCATGATGTAATGTCTAACTTTTAGAAGTTATAAATTTTAAAGATAAATAGTCTAAGTTTAAAGGAGGCAGACGAGCTCAAGGAGAAGTTAAGTCATGTCAATCATCATCATCAGTGAATGGAAGACTATAATTAAACTGTCAACGTCTCAAATAGACACAACTTTGTAAACCGCATCTCCATGCCTGTGTTACTTAAAACAGAAGGTATTTAACCTCGAGACCTCTGGAGTCCCAGTCGCTGACCATTATTAGAGACACTCCAGTGGTAAAGAGCGACAAAGTGGTTCAATCATTTGTTTATAAGTAGTTCTATTTTTAAAACTCTTAGTTTAGACAACTGAAAATAGGAGGGTTTTGCCCCAAGAAGTCCGTCTAGCCTTGCAGTCTTTTTCTTCAAAGAAGTGTTTGTCCCAGGAGAGGCAGACGGTGACCCTGGCCAAGACATGTCAAAGGTCTTCTGCTTCAGCAACAAATCCAGCCAGGGGAGTCCAATCACAGAGACGTTTTATTCATTATATTTAGAATATATCAGTGTTAATAAATTATAATTTAGGTTGTATTATTTACATGCTATACTTTTTAATGAAATTTACTATTTGTTTTGTCCACATAGGCTACAATGGAAGTCAATGTTTACCAAAACTTTTTGGTTTCTGACATTCTTCAAAATGTGCAAACAAATGGAAAGACATGAGGTTAAGTATTGATGACAGAATTGTCATTCATGCATGAACTCTCCCTTTAATAGAACTTACTTTATAATATATATAATGCATTTCTGGTAACTTGCTTAACACACACACACACACACGCACGCACGCGCGCACACGCACACACGCACACACACACACACACACACACACACACACACACACATATATATATATATATATATATATATATTTTTTTTTAAGTTACCAGAAATGCATCACTATATAAACCGCTTTTGAGATATATTTCTGAATAAAAAACAGAGCAGGTGCCATTGATATTTGGGGGGAGAGAATTTCCCCTGTAAGGCCCATTTGAGTGACCGGGAAAGCCTGCTGTGAAAAACACTGTGGTTCCTACTGGTTCTCCAAGGACCCCGAAGCCACCAGAAAAACACTTTTCAGCACAAAACGCATTCCCCATCCCCCGACCTTTTCCACCTTTAAATGTTTTTTTTATACCAAGGAAAATTATACATTTCCTATTTGCTCAATAGTCGATGGTTGAATAAAACAGCTTACGAAGATATATAGAATGAGGAAGACTTTCAAGAGAAAATTATGTTTAAATGTTAATGTTCTTTAGATTTTCATCATGTCATCCTGCTCTTCATTTATTTATTTTACTTAAACTCATAACTATAGCTTATTACAACTCTTTATATCTTTAATATATAGTGATACCTAATGTTTTGTTTGAAAACACCAAGACTATTTATTTTAAAAAAATCCAGTGAAAAGTTAGCGTAGTGATCACCCAGAAAATGACGTCATGTGCTCAAACCAAAGCACTGAAATTATTTAAAGTTTGATAAACTAAAATGATTAATATCATTATCATGAACCTTAAAAAGTGTGAGACCGATTTTTTTATCCAATATATTCATATTTGATAGGGACACGATTGACGACTGCACCAACGAGAGTGTTTCATCCGCTTTTGTTTCCTCCACGCGCACTAGTCGCTACAGTCCCGCACGTGATCTCCATGGAAACGTCATCAAGCTCTAGAAGTCTTCCTGTTGCTATAGTTGTGCGTTAGCTGATCATGGCAGTAAAGGTAAGCGCTATTTTCGCCCTGAAACATAGTCGCTTTCTGCAGACGAAAAGAGCGCAGTGTTTGATCGTGAAGCATACTTATATGTCCAGAAAACATCATCGCGGGACACTGGAGAAACGAGGATTAACTGATAACCTTCAGTACACAGTAGCCGGTGTGACAGAGCTAGTTAGCCTGCTAGCAGTCCTGGGTGAATGTTAACGTCTGTCAATGACATTGAGACATAAGAGCACTTCAGTGAGCTCTGATGAAGGATCAAACCCCTGTAGATAGCCTGTCCACTGTCTGCTGGAGTGTTTGAATGGGTGTCATGGGGTTTAGAGGATGCTAAACATTCCTGAAGTGAGCTGAAGTTGAGTTGCTTAGATATAAGATACTTTTAATAATAATAATAACACCAATGATCATCATTACCAGTGGAATATAAACTTATCATAAAATAATGTTAATAGACAGCACTGGGCGTAATGTATACATGTAGATCCGTTATATATGTAGATCACAATGTGTTTATGTCTACAGGTTATGATGAAGAGGGCTGATCCAGCAGAGCTCAAGTCCATTTTCTTGAAGGTATGTCACCTCGTATCTCCCTTGAGAGTCTGTAAATGAAGGGATGGCAACGCAGCCCAACATCTAAGCACTGGTGCCAATGAGATCTGATGTAACCATTTAATAAATTTCTCATTACAGAAAGAAAACCTGAGGATTAATTTAAAAATGCATCGAGCACTGTATGGAACTCCTAGTAAGTTCACATGAATATACGAAGCAGAGTTCCTTAAAAGCAAGAGAAAAAACTTTGCATGAATAACGTATTTTAAGTAATGAATCTAACAACAAATCATCAAAAAAAACTAACACATGCTTAATTAATATTCCTTTCAATAATCAGCCTTTTTCTTGCCTTCTTATATCTGGTTTACCATCTGGATGATTGTAAAATTATGTTGTTTTTGTTCATGTTGTCCTTAACTGTGAGCATAATTTGTCTTTGGTTATTCTGTCTCGGGTTTTTAATACTAAATATTTAAGATTACTATTGTGATTAATGCAATATGTGATTTTAACTGAGATGTGATTGGCCACATTTCATGGAATACTACATTGTACAAGGCGCTGTATTAAGTGACTAATTCAATGACTACTCTGAGTTTGCTGGTTGATTATATAAAATGCATCAATAACATATTTAATGTTAATCAGATTTGTATCTACAATATCTATTCTTTATTGCAGTGGCCTCAGCATTAAATATATAATATTAGCCCAGTTTTCTTTTCCTTCACAGTATGCCAGTGTGGAGAAGAATGGAGAGCACTACATGTCCCCCGAGGACTTCGTGTCCAAGTTCCTCCATGCACAAACAGACATAATGCTGTCCAAGGAGGCCACCGTTCTACTGGCAGGTGTTCTGGACCAGACCAAAGATGGGTTAGTATTTATTTGGATTGCTGCTGATAAAAGCTTGAGTTGCACTTAAACCGCAGGTTTTAGTTTGAAAAAAAAAAAAAATCAAATTGTGCAACCAAACAATAATGACCAACACACAGTGTAAATTTGTGTTTTTCATTAATAATTCACGACTTGTGTAAATTACAGTTCATAGTTCATTTGATTCATAAACAAAGCGTCTGCTGTGAAATGGATGTGGATTATGTGGCGGTATCTTCTGCTTTTAATCCTGCATTAGGATGAAGGGTCAGACATCTTAACACACCACACTTTGTTCAGGTGCTGCTCCTTTCAGGCAGCACGGCTCAACCCCTTTTTGCATTAATATGTATGCTTTTAATGATACATAATGATGGGCAATGATACGCAAGCGTAAGTCCAAAAAGATTGTGCGTTACCGTGGCAACCAGCCGGGCCGCGTGCATGTGGTCATGCAGCACGCATTATTAGGGCTGCCATAGACCGGGAGAGGTACAGACGCACTGTAATTGCCTGTGCCATTCAGCTCTCGTGCTTTGTGCGACTTTTGAGGATGGATAAATTGCTGCATCTCAGCTATTAACGGATAACTATTAGGGAATCATGGCTTGAGCTCTCTTTCAGAACATGATTTTTTTTATTTATTTGCAGGGCTTTGAGGAAAAAAATAGGGGGATTGTTTGATTTAATCAAGATTTTGGAAATATAATCGTTGTGCTTTTCGGTGTATCTTTGGATTTTTTAAATATTATTCACAAAATGCATGTTACTTACTGAGCTAGTTAAAGAAAGATCTGTATATATATGGATTTCTGAGGTTTGGTCGTAGTGGCGGCTGTGGTCAGGACCTTCATGCCGTCAGGATTGCGGAATGTTGCAAATGAAGAAACGTTCATTTTAAGACCTTCGTCCCAGAATTGCAGTGAAAAAGTTCTAGCAGCGGTTCATATTTTTGTACAAGTGAAGCTTGCTATAATATTGAAATGTATTCAAAATCATAAAGCTTCAAGAACTAAAAGCTCTGTTTGTGTGGGTGCCGATTCCCATGTTTTTGCTGAACACCAAGTGTTTTACAACCGAGGTAGGTTTTCATCTGATTGAGATGATTCACAGGTTATCTCTGTTTCATGAGATGGATACAAACAGCATGATGCATTTTCTACCTCCTCCTGAGCTGGAATAAATCAAGTGATATGGTGACATCCATCAGGCACTGAATCACTTCTCCTTTATTCACTGAGCCCTGTTTGAGCGGCATCCTGCCAACGGTTCTGAATCAGTCATTCAACACATGTAGACTTCCCTGCTGATTCAAAGATCTGCCAGACATTCTCTCCTTTTCTGCCTCTATCTTTTCTCCCCTCTCCATTTTTGATGGAAAAATTCCTCAAGTGTGAAACTCCGTAGCATCTTGGGGGTTAAAACTTTGTAAAGAACGCATGCTGAGAAAATGGCAGTCCGTGCCCATGTGGTTTCAGTCTGGTCTGAGGTATGCACTCAAAAAGCTAAACCAGCCCGCGTCCCTCCGCATCTACGCTTGTCAGTGACAATGACAGGGCCAGAGCTTATTGAAGGTGCTCTCTCTTCACCTGTCACGGATAAAAGCTACAACACTAAACCACTGAAATAATAAGTCTGTAAATAGTGTTTCTGCTAAGGACAGTGTTTACCAGCACCTCTCGGTTTTAGAAACAACACAATTTAAAGGTGCGTGGCACCCGCTGGGAGATATACGGAAATACTTTGTACAAACGTATTTCTGTTTTGATTAGCGTAAACATTGAAAATTAATAGCAGCATTATATTATTTTATTTGACAAAAATATCAACTTATTTATTTGTTTCTACAGTATGTTCCTCTTCTAATTTGTGGAAATGTGTTTTTTATGCTCACCAAGACTGCACAAAAATACAGTAAAAGTAATAATATTGTGAAATATTATTGCAATTTACAATAATTGTTTTCTGTATTAATACATTTTAAAATGTAATTTATTTCTGTGATGCCAAGCTGAATTTTCAGTCTTCGGTGACACGTGATCCGAGTTGGTGTTTGAAAAGTATTTCCTATTATTGTCAATGTTGAAAGCAGTTGTGCTGCTTAATATTTTGGTGGAAACCATGATTATCTTTTGTAACATTATACCTGTCTTTATTGTCAATTAAAGTCCTTGCTAAAAAGTATTAATTTCTTTCAAAAACTTTTTTTTTACTGACCCCAGACTTTTAAATTGTAGCATATGTAACATTTTCTAGGTTTTTTTGTGTTTAGAAAAACAAAGTTCCACATGAATTGTCCTTATTATTAAAAACGTTTCAGTGTCATATTTGAGAAACATAAAACTTTTTGCATTCCCCGTGTTACACTTCTGGTTCTGTGCCATTTTAGTTTATGGTTGGAAAATGTTCTTTGTCAGGGTTATTATTTGAGCTTTGGTTTAGTTTGTTTTACATGGCTACAGCATCTTAGTGTGTTTGTGTACCGGTGTAATTGTTCTCTAGTAGTCAAGGAACCGCTAATCAACCATCATAAGCCTCACGTCTAGCGTGGCGCTGGGGAAACTACATGCACAACTCATTTTTGTGCATGTTGATTGGAGGGCATGTAATGCAGATACACTCCAAAATCAATTACAGTGACCATCAAGCTGATCTGAAATGAAAGCGATACCAACTGGTGATTTGAAGTCTCTCCTTGCCTTCCAATGGTTTCCAGTGTCAGAGATGCGTTTTAATGCTGCCTTCACGTGCTATTGGAAATTTCCTACTTCCCACTTCTGAAGTTGTGATTATGAGCTTGTTGCTCGGTGCTTTGTTGTCGGAAAGAACAGGAATCCTGGAGGACACCAGGTTTATTCTTGCCTATGTCTTAGGAAAATCTTATTAAAGGCAAAATGCTATTTAGTGTTCCATTCATTGCCAACCATATAAACATTCACCGCTCTATCTAGATTGTCAGCTTGCTGGAATTTCAGACAAATACAGGCTATTTTCGCTGAGTATAAAACATACAATATGCTTCAAAGAATTATTCATAAATATGCACTACTTTAACGACAAGACAAGGCGATATGGCTGTTGTGGAAAAAACTAGTAAAGTAGCAGTCATTCTCCCCTCCGCCATGTTTAAAGATTGTGGCCCGCTCTACTCAGTAACTCAAAATTATGCTGCCTTTATGTGCTATCAGAATTATCGTAAATACGAGTTTCTTAGGACATTAACCCCCTCTCAAGTCATATTTACCACTGGGAAGCTTCGGGATAATTTTGACGCCCAAGTTTCTAAGTTGAGCGAGCCATAAACGGAGGGGAGAATGACTGCTCTGTGACTCGAATTCTTAACAAGTTTTTTTTCCACAACATCTACATCGTCTTGTCTTTAAACTAGTGCATATTTAGGCTGCATATATGAAAAGTAATTTGAAGCGTATTGTATGTTTTATACACAGCGAAAATAGCCTGTATTTGACAGGAATTCCAGAATTGCCAGCAAGCTGACTATCTAGATAGTGCAGTGAATGTTTTTATGGTTGTCAATGAATGGGACACTAAAAACATTTTGGCTTTAATAAGAATTTCCCAATAAATGCATTTTACATTTACATTTAGCTGACGCTTTTATCCAAAGCGACTGACAATTGCTATAATTCAGAGGTCGCATGCCTCTGGAGCAACTAGGGGTTAAGTGTCTTGCTCAGGGACACATTGGTGTCTCACAGTGGATTCGAACCCGGGTTTCTCACACCAAAGGCATGTGTCTTATCCACTGCGCCGTCACCACCTAATCGTTTCAGTGATTACGCCATCACCACCACCTAAATAGGCAATAATAAACCTGGTGTCCTCCAGGATTCCTGTTCTTTCCAAAAACAAAGCACTTGAATGCAACGAGCTCGTAATCACGACTTCAGAAGTGGGAAGTAGGAAACTTCTGATAGCACGTTATCCCAGAGCTTCCCAGTGGTAAATACACCTTGAGAGGGCGTTCATGTCCAATTTTTAACTAGGAAACTGATCATTCTTCTGGCACGGGAAGGCAGCATAATCACTCGCTGAGTTTTTCAGACTTTCCTTTTTGTGAAAGCATCAGCATTTGTATCATCTCTCCTTGCTTTTTGTTGTTAATCATGGACGCCCGGGCCCAGCGGATCGCCTTTGTAGCTCTCCACCCACTCTGGAACAGCAGGCTCCTGTTCTCCTACTGTCAGCTTAGTTAATAAAACAATTACTCTTGACTCCACAATGTGGCTGATTTTGCATGCTGGAAGCGCACAAATTCTCAGTTCCTTTGAATTTCATCAGTAACAAAATTAATTAGAGTGGCCACGAAAATGTAATCATTGCTCCCTGGAAATTGAAATAAATTAGAGATGCATGCATTGGGACTGCTCGTTAGCAGTGACCTCGAGTAATTGCTGTATCCATTTGTGAAATTCATAATGGAGTTGAGGCAACTTTGAACTGCGCTTAAATAAAGACTAGATTGCATGGTCCCCAGGGTTTCCTATGAATGCTGAAATTGGTTATTTGATGAGGTAGATACGCTCGTGTGTGTGTGTGTGTGTGTGCGCTTGTGTGCATGTTTATGTGTTTTCTGATGTCATGCTCTCCATTATGATTCAAACTTTTAGTCATTTGCAGAAGTAGTGCTGTTAGTGTTCCCCTTTTATTGATATAATTTTTTAAATCTTTCTGCTAGTATACTTGATTATTTGTCGAACAATAGAACCCATTTACTGTAAAATCATCACACAAATAGGAACTAATGAAATAAGCTTAAAATCGTGCCAAATATATGAAGGCTTCTCAAAATGTGCACTGGCAGTTTGAGCACACCTAATCATTTAGACTTTTTAACATGTTAGCAAATCTGTTCAAGTATGAATTTCTTTACATTTATGTAATTATTTTATAAATATATTTAAATAAATATAGTTAATATATTTGTAACTATACATATTTATATATGAATTCATTTCAGACATTAAGTATAAACCTGTACATCAAAACATTGTGTCTCCTTTTGACTGGTAGTGTACATGTATACCAGTAATTCTTCCTGATCATTTCCTTACTGTACTGCTGCATGACTTGTTGGTTGGTTGATTCTCTTGTAATCACATGATTTACTGAGTTCCCAACCATTCTGGGGGTCTTATATGAACTGGTCCCATTTTCAGTAGGGTAATGACATTTGACAGTCAAATTGGAAGCACTTCAATCAAGATTGGGATCATTGAAAAGCCTGTTATGTCAAATTGTTTTGTCATTCACTTAATCTCTGGGCCTAGAATTGAAGCTGGACTGTGTGTTTAGATGTTTTGTACATCATAATTTTAGGCTGATAATTACAGTTGAACAAATCACTCAAGTGTCAAGTGTTCACAATGAAAATATGTGCTACCTTTTTTTGTTTGGCGACGAGAAGCAGTAATCAGCGAGTGATACCCTCTCATCATTCAATAATGTAATGCCAGGCTGGTGAAGTGAAGTGTCCACAATATGTAGGCTGTAAGTCTGTTTGTCTCCATCAGGTTGATCTCCTTCCAGGAGTTTCTGGCGTTTGAGTCGGTGCTGTGTGCTCCGGATGCTCTCTTCATGGTCGCCTTTCAGCTCTTCGACAAAACTGGAAATGGCGTTGCAACTTTTGGTAAGTGTACAATGCTCTTTATAAAACAGAGTTGAGGCTGGAAATTCTGATTGGATGAGCTGCGTTTGAATGTTGTTAAAAGTTCACCTGTGTCCGCGCACATTCTGTGAAAATGGGCCTAGCTGCTGTGTTACTTGGCAATGTCAAACAGCCTACAGTTACGAGAATTAGCTATATTACTTGCAGAAAAGCTGTTTAATCTGTTAATTTTTAATAGTGTATATATAAATGTTTTTTGAGCATTTGTGTCTTTTATTTAGGCATTCAAAAGCCTTGCGGATCAGTGAATTTACTGTAAGAACACCCGTTTTTTTTTGCACATTTAAATGATAAAATGGTTGCACTTTATTACAGTATGTGTACTCACATGTACAACGTTTTTTGGGTTCGTTTGGTTTGGTTCTGTTCTGTTTTTTTTGTTGTTTTTTTTGCATATTAAAATGATAAAAAGGTCTGCACTTTATTTACATGTACTTGCATGTACTGACAGTGTACTTACCTAAGAATATACTGGGTAATATAAGGTAACTACAGGGGTTAAGGTTAGGTTTAGGTTCATAGTTAGTACCTAGTTATTACCCAGTTATTGTGCATAGTACGTACATGGGGTACAGGACTGTAAAATAAAGTGCCACCATAAAAAGTGTGTGATGTTTTTAGTATTTTTTTAGTTTAAGGTTTTAGGTACTTCACTTTCAGTAAGAACACTGATTTTGTTTTGTTTTGCACATTTAAATGATAAAAAGTGTGTGATGTCTTAGTATATTTTAGTTTAAGATTGTAGTTTCATCACAGGAATTTTAATTCAAATGAATTTCCTTCACATGAATTTCCATATTTTGGCCAAATAATCACTAATTGTATCAGCTGAATGCCTAAATCAATTAGGTTATCGAGTTTAACTCCAAAGCATCTTATGTTTAGTCACCGGCCTAATGTGAAGAAGTCTATTCTGAATTCCTGCTTAGACGGACAGATTCATGTCACTTAGTGAAGTTTTACAGAATCAGTTAAGCCACTTTAAAATGCAGATTGATTTCAAACACAATACGATCAGTATAATCTTCCGCTGTACATTCATTGCGGTTATTTGATTTCAGACTAAGAACAAAGGATTTGAATACACCAATAGTATGAGATGCTGCATTTACAGTTACATTCATGTTGCAAACGAACTTGGCACAAGAAGAATGCATGTGTGTCTCATGCGTAAAATTTCCCTAATTGACATAAATAGTCTAATTTGCCTTTTGTAGGCGAGACCTGTCAGATCAGCCCATTTCAAATGCACTACCCAAAGTGCCTAGGCGGAGAGAAAGAGACTTTCATCAACCTGTTTTAGTCAATAGGGAATAAGATCAGAGAATGCATGGTCACATGCGTATTTCATATACATATGACACGGTTATTTAGATTTGCCGTTCAATGGTTTCTTGTTGCTCATGTCGTCAGGTTGAGCTGTAATGAGAATGTATAGGCAGTATTTGTCTCATACACCTGTTTTTGAACTGCTGCAGTCACCTCAACATAAATAGCAAATAACTTCTGACAAAGATTATGGTCATGTCAGAATCACTTTATTGTGATGCACTACAGAGGGTATAGGAAAATGAAATGCCGCTCTGTGTTAAAATGAACAGGAGCCTCCCGTTTATAACCCTCTTAATGTCATTAAAAGCATTAAAGGTCTCTTGCTGTTACATTAAACAGTCTTTTTTTCACCATTTAATAAACCCTGTCATTGCAAGTCATATTATGAAGGGTTATTTTTTTAAGGGTTTGGAAAATTTAGGTTTTAATTATTGAATGACTAGCATTTTTTTTAACCCCCCCCCCCCTCCTCTCCCCTTCAATTTCAATTAGGTGAATTAGAGGTAATAAACTTGCAGGCTGCCATGCAACTCCAAAGCGATATAACGAAAGAAGGACTGAGAAGTGTTGACAGGTTCATAAACACTGATAAAATAAAGGTCTGGAGTAGCTCCACAGTGGAACTCTGTTGTAATACTATAAAAAGCATCTGCTGTACGACTGATTACTGTATAAAATTTGCCATAAATGAGAAAAATGAGGAGTGCGCTTCATGAGGAGTGCTTCTCTGCAAAATGTTCAACCCCATTTTTCTTAGCTTTTATTGTCATGTTCTTCAATTCAATGATGCATTTTCTTTCTCATTTAATAAAAATGTTTCATTATATATATATTGTATATATATATATATATATATATATTATGTATTTACAAACTTTGTTAGATTCAATTAATCGCGATTAATCGTTTTGACAGCACCATTACTAATTATATCATCAGCATGAGTGAACAGTTGAATTGAAAAATGAACATGAATATCACAATGTCTTAGTGTTTTTCTTCTTAATTTTTATTTAATGAACGCCACAGTCTGATGATCATATTTTTAGGCATGATTTGAAATGTTTCAAAGAGCAAGAGAATCTGACTTTCTGTACAATGTCACGTTCAATGTTGTAAAAGTACTTATTAACTTCAAATAGTGCAGAATCTAAAATTATTTTTAATAACTTGTATATTATATAATTCATTACATAATGTTTATTTTTTTTTAAATGCTTTAACTTTGCATATTTCCATGTTTAAATAAAAAAAAATAATAATAAGTTTGATGCCTTGTGTTCACCAAAAAAAGTTTTGCCTTTAGACACGTGTTTTGCTTGTACAATCATAGAAATCTAACAATGCATAGTTTTTGTAACTCAATCCTCAACAATGACATTTCTGATGCCAGGCTTATCTCTGATTTCAGAGGATGTGAAACAAGTTTTCAGTCAGACCACTATTCACCAGCACATCCCCTTTGACTGGAACTCCGAATTTGTTCAGCTTCACTTTGGTGCGGAGAGGAAGAAACACCTGAACTACGGGGAGTTCACTCAGTTTCTGCTGGTGGGTATGACTGCAGTCTAATTTCTCTTTCTTTTTCCCCCCACGTACACCCGAACGCACTCACTTCCATACTGTCCCCATCACATACTTTGCTTCACCGCCGCAGGGCTCGGATCGATGTAATGTCTTGTATGGTGGTGTGTTTTGTGCCTGGTCTAGCCTAGATTGACACACAGATCTGGGCACGGTTTCCCGCAGCACAACGAGGCATATTGACCTAGTTAGTCATTAATGAAACACTGGAGTTATATTCCTACGCCAGCATTTGTTTCTCATTAGGTGACGTAACCTCAGAGCAGTCTAGCGATTCCCCTAAAACAGGTAAAGTTTTTCTGCTACAAGAAGAATAGCAGTATTCCTTTTGTATTTGTGGTGTGCTAGAAATTTTCCAATATAGCGTCTAGACCTGAGAGTGGGCAGAGGGGGTGTGAGGGGTCGCTGTGCCAAGTTTGCATCTACGCTCGCTATATCTGAATGAGCTTTTTATATTAAACTTAACTTGGACCAGATGGGTTTTTGGGAAACTACGAGAAACACGCAGATATTGTGTTTGTGGCCAAGACGGGATTCATTTTGTTTTTGGAACTTGAAAATGATGAAAAAACACATTTCCTGTTTCATTTATTTCGTTTTCTTTGAATTGGCAACTTTTTTATGGTCATTTGGAGTGATTTTAAAAAAGGGTGTTCGATTTGATCCACTCCAGAATTGATGCAGTATCATGCAGCACTGTAAAAATGAACCAGCAGCTTCACGGATGAGAACATTAGTCTCAGTGAAACCCATAAAGTCACAAAATTATTTCCTTTTCTTTACGAATGGATGCTTTCCAACACTGACGTGTCGTCAATATGCCCTAAAACAAATATGACATGTTGGAAATCTGGCTCTTCCGTCAGAAATGGCATTACTGTGTCTTAGCCAAAGGTGTAACACCTTGCTATTTCTTTAACCTGAACATTGTTGATGGGATCTTTAAGACCGGCTGTTTAAATGCGGTTTTAATGCCAGCGCTTGAATTGAAATAATTGACCCAAACAGAGGTGGCTCATCATGTTTTTATTTGGATCCAAAGACAATTAAAGGCACAATAAATGCCATGGTGGTTTCAATATTGGCTTTCACAGGTTCTGTTCTTCTCCTACCTAAATAAAAACCATGCTTTTGAAACACTCACAGTTGCAGTAATTTAAGGTTTTAAGAGACTAACTGTAAACCGTAAGGTTCAGAGCCACAATTATTATGCAATTCCACATGCTTGTGGCAGGAGCAACACAATGCAAGACAGGACAAATCTGCAGCCAGATATTATTTACCTCTACCTCTGCTCTTGTTTTATTTACAGTGCTACTGGCATTTCCTCCTTGTTTAAAACATTGTTTGTGAAAGGCACAGGAGCATGTAGAAGACGTATTTTTTTCCTGAATAAATCGTCTTTGTTTTTCCAGCATCTGATTTGCAAATATTTCAATAAGTATATTGCTGTGAAAAATAGGTTAATAATAGAGAAATTACCGGTAACAATCTATAACTGTGTTATTTTAGTATTTTTATGGGGAGAGTGACATTTCTATAATATCAGAAATAGGTTAGCACGGAGTCTGACATTCAAAGCTTTGACATTTTCTCTAATAGTGTTTTTTGCGCAGGCGTTCCTTCTATACGAAGACACGTCCATATTCGCACAGCAGACCTATATTTCCAGTATTTTGGACCGGCTGCTCAATTATGCTGGGAGAGGGAAAAACAACTCTCTTTAAAAGCCTGAGATGTGTCATGAGAAAGTCATTCTCGTCTCTTGGTGTGATACTGCAACTGTTCCAGATGAGTCGCATAATCGACAAAATGAGAGTTTCCTCTCCATCATGTTGTGGAAACATCATGAACAATAATTTTTATCATTTTTATTTGAATAAATATATTTGTTTACATTAATTAAAATAATAATAATTTGTCGATCCCAAAAAGCATTGTCTTTTTGTTGTAAATAAAATAAGTGAAATATTTATGATTTTAAAAATAATATTATAATTGATATATATTTATATTATATTTTAAACCAATGCATTTGTTTTCAGATCAATGCACAGGATTCATTTAATCTTTATATTTATTAACTTGTATATCATTTTTTTAATATAATCTGGAGCTTATTTTACCTTTTAAAGCAATGATTTGTTTGCATTTTTACATAATAAATGCCAGCTGTAAAGCATAGGCTACATCTCACTTGGTTTATGTTATAAAATCACATGCATGTAATTTATCTATATCTGTTTTTTTTTTTTTTTTTTTTGCAGTACAAATTGCTCCAATTCAGCATTTGGTAAACTATCAGCATGCAGATAGAGATTGACATTCACTGTGTTGCAGGAGATGCAGCTTGAACATGCCAGACAGGCTTTTGTGCAGAGAGACAAGGTCAGGACCGGCGCCGTCACGGCTCTGGACTTCAGGGACATCATGGTGACCATCAGACCCCACATGCTCACACCATTTGTGGAGGAATGCTTAGTTGCAGTGAGTTTAGTTTTAATTATGTTTTAGCTTTTTCAGCCGTACTGCATGACAGTTTCAGGATAGACTTTTTTTTTCACATAAACCACCGGGAGATATTTGTTTGCAAGGTGTGTGTGAGCAGTCTGTTTTATACACACTCCATGGAGTCTGTCATTTTCTCCACGATTTGTGACTCATAAACCTTGGGATTCTGGGAGATGTTTGTAAACACACAATTTCAAGGCCATTAGAAATAAATTAAAGACAATATGCTCGTCAGACCCAGTCTATACACTCAATCCTCTAATTTAGATTGCCTTGCAAAACAAGACAGGAGGTATAAACATTTTATCACATCTACATAAAGGTTTATACTTTTTTTTGTGGCTAGGTTTATGCAGGGATTTTACTAATGACATCTTGGTTAAGGAAACTTTAGAGCAGGTCTGATTTTTGTGGCTTCAGGTGGACGTCACCATTTCTGCAAAGCACACAGCGCCATCTAGTGAGAGACAATCCGCTCTTGCTTTTCTTTCATAAACCCTCTCAGGCCTCAAATAGACAGCTATGCAAGCGCTCTTTCAGCTAAACTACACTTCAGCCAGTCTCTAAAGTCATCAAATACATTTGAAAAATGTAGAATTTCAATGTTTAACTGCTTCATAATTTAGCTGGTATGGTCACTGCCTAATTTTCTTTTTCCTCCCTGTTTTCATATGCCATCAGAGTGGCCGATCAAGCCTTAACATCAAGCATTCTGTCTGATGCTATTTAAAGATTTACCTCATGTTAGTTTTCCATTTTATATGTCCCTCTTCTCATAAAACAGCTTAATTAAAAATGGCCCTCAAGCTTGAATCCCTCTGAAATTGCCAGTGTGGCTCTCTGTGAAACACATGTATTTATTTAGCGCTCTGTGGGGTGGAAGTGCTAAAGATGTCGCCGCACTGCAACTTGATTAATGTTTGGCACTCCATAGAATTCTCAGCTATTTATCACCTCTGTCCCTCATAAAAGGATGTCTTCGTGCAAATGTCTGTGTGTGCGTCTGCCAATTTTGCAGGCAGCCGGTGGCAGTACGTCACATCAGGTCAGCTTTTCCTACTTTAATGGCTTCAACTCTCTGCTAAACAACATGGAGCTCATTAGGAAGATCTACACCACCCTGGCAGGCAACCGCAGAGATGTGGAAGTTACTAAAGGTTAGAGTTTTTTTTTGTTTTAATCCTGTTTTGTTTTGACTTGTCCTTACTCCCCTGATCAGACTGAGTGGCGCTGCGTCTGAATATGCATACTTTCATGTATAGTATTTGACAAACTGGTTAAACTTTATTTTAAGGTGACATAGTTACATTGTACTTACTCAAATAAGTACTGAGTAATAATAATTAACTAGGCCTACATGTACTTACTATAGGGTTAGGGTTTGATTTAGGGCTAGTTACTTGTAATTATGCATTATTTACTGTTATTATTATAGTAAGTACATGTAGTAAAGTGAAACTATGTCACCTTAAAATAAAGTGTTAATGAAAAACTATAACAGTAGCGAAAAGTACCTGGGTGACCTACTTCTTCTGTTGAGATTCTGAAGTGTGCATAGGATGGACACTTTAATATCCCATGAGGCCACGGGAGAGGATTTGTGAATGGCGGAAAAGCGTTGCAACTGATGCCATAGGTCGCATGACAATGTCTACATGGTGGATGTATTACGTACAACTATCATTCATACTACACACTATATAGAACATACTTTTTTAAATGGTCATGAAGTAAGTTTTAAACCAAACACTATACCGTATGCGATTTCGGACTCAGTGTGGATGTGCCATGAAAAACACAATGTTACCCACAATGCATTGCTGTAGATATCCCAGGTCGCTTGTCATGTATATGTGTGTTGTTGAGGCAATACAATTATATGTATTATATAATGCGTAATTTAATATTAATAAATATGTAATTATAGTATTTGAATAGTACATCTTGTGCAGATTCATTCAATTTGAAAAACTATTTTACATATTTCTTATATATGTTGTCGTGCACTTAAATAAATTGTGTAATTTAAAATAAATATAGAATTGTATCTATATAAATTTATATATATTATATATATATAAATATTGTATCAGTTTGCTTTAGCAAAATTTTTTTTGTTACATTTTATTTATTTATTAACAACTCATCTTCAGCTCATTAAAAGAAGAGAAATAACGCTGTCGGTAAGCCAACAAGGAGTGCATTTTTGAAACAAATCCCCCAAAACCTTAAACAACCTTTGGTCTGTGTCTCCCTGGCCAACTGCTGACCTGTGAAACAGCCTTCATAGTCCGTCTGCCATGGAGCTCTGCGTCTTGGACACACACACTCCTGCTGAACACACCCCGGCTGCGATGCTATCAGCCCTGTGGAGACCGGGGCCAGGGGTGGGGAGGCTACGTTTACCGCTGCTGTTCCCACAGAGGCTGTAGGCCGCCGTCGGGCTCCGGTGGGACCTGTGCGTGCGAATTTCCATGTCTACTTCTCTTGTTGACCCTCAGCTGATTGGTTCCGTATGTTTTGAGCGGTACGCTGAAGCATAGTTTCGTCATTGCAACAGCGATTGCTCGCCACCTGGGGAAAATAGGGAACACATCACCTCGCACACAGGCCGCAGATAGAAAAAAGAGCTTGCAAATGTATAAAAACATCCAATGTGGCTCGGTTTTCTGGCCATTCTAAAGCAGAATTTCATCGCTACCGATCACGAATACGGGATTTCATAGTTACTTTTCCACTCAGATACTTGAAAGGCCAACTTTTTTGTAGAATCAAATATGATGTTTGGCACGTCCAATTCTCCTGGCGGCACGTTCCTCGCACTTATCGGTAGCTTGTGTTTGTTTTTGGAGAGACCGATGCCCTGCGTGATCTTTGATTGGAGCGTTCTTCACACTTCACAGCGTGTTTAAGGCCGGGGTAAGCTGAGCTGGCCTTCATTCAATAGGGCTCTGTGTAAGAACACTTGCTGCCTTTTTCAGACTAGTCACTCTATACCAGTGCAGTGGGAATCCCACTGTTAACCGGCCTGTGTTCATTCTGCTCATTACCACTCTACACTTAACCTGCACAACCAACTGATATCCAATACATTTCCGGACTCAGTGATGTACTAAATATCTGAATGAGTTATAATCACGTAGGAATGTGTGTATGTCAAGTCAAGTCAAGTCACCTTTATTTATACTGCGCTTTTTACAAAACAGATTGTTTCAAAGAGGCTTTACAGTAATAAACAGGAAAATAATGATTAATGATGCAGGCAGAATTCAACTCTGCTTTAAAAAAGCAAGTGTTATAATTCAGCTGAAGTCAGATCAGCGTTGATTCAGTTTGATTCAAGAACTGTGTAAAGTTAATCAATTATGGAATGAGTTCAATTAATCTATAATGCAGTGATGTCATCATCCAGCTCAGTTGAGTTCTCAGAGCAGTCAAATCAATAATATTATGTGCCTCCAACTAAGCAAGCCAAAGGCGACAGTGGCAAGGAACCCAAACTCCATCAGGTGACCGAAATGAAGAAAAAATTAAATTGAAAAAACCTTGGGAAAAACCAAACTCAGTTGGGGTGACAGTTCTGAGTTCAAACATGATGTTTCATATTGCATTGATTCCAGGCTGCATCACAAGTCAGATTAATGTAAAAATATGTTAAAAAAAGAATAGTTTATTAATAGAACAGTGATCTGTACAATAGCACTAAAATTAAACCATGTAAAACTCTATGAACAAAACTTTAATTCAAGTAGTTTTTATTTTAATGAAACATACTGGAAGGCATGGTACACATAGGGTGGTTTTAAAAGAAAATGATCAGCTGAATCCCTCCATGAAGAGCCCTTGAACAAGACCGTTAGTGAAGGGAGCATGGCCACTTTCAGGAAGTAATTTTACTGTTTATAATCATGTTATTCTGAGTGGCATTCATTCATTTTGAGGTAATAATTCTTTTGAGGTTTAATTTAAACCCTCAATTGTGTACCTAAGTAGACCTAAGGACCGTTAGTTGAAATATTATTAACATATTTATGTTCCAAATAGAGATGGTGCACAGATTGAACTTATATTGAATTAAAGACATGCAATATTGGATGTGAAAGAATACTTTTAACAGCTATAAATGAGAATTTTGCTCCTGCGTTTCCAAGGTAATATTCAAATTGACAATAAAGTGTCAGGGACGTATTGCTCGATATAGGGTGTATGTGACAGTGCCGTCCTGCACCCTTCAGAGTGTTTACTTCAAGTGCTCTGCCCTTCTGAGGGAGTAGGACACTTTCAAACATAATTCATCCACTTCATACATCCACTAAAAGGACCTTGCAACCATTTGGCACAAAGAACTTAAAAAACGACTGAGAAAAGGTTTTGCATCATCTGTTTGCAGATGCCAATTGATTTAATATTGTTATTTAGTTATATATTTTATATTATATGTGGCTTAAGTGGTAAAATGCAGTACCAATCAAAAGTTTGGGGTGAAAAATATCTTTCTCAAGAAATTATTTGGTATGGATGCATTAAGTAAAGTGACCGTAAAAGCTGCATTGCTACAAAGAAAAAACAAACTATATATATATATATATATATATATATATATATATATGCAAATACACACCCGAATTCATATATATAATTCTGTTCTTTTGAACTTTCTGTTAATGAATCCTGGAAACAATGCATCACATTTCCACACGAAATATTAAGCCGCACTGTTTTCAACATTGATAAAAATGAGAAATTATTCTTGAGCAGCAAATCAGCATATTAAAAATATTTTTAAGGATCATGTGACACTGAAGACTGGAGTAATGATGCTGAAAATACAGTTTTGCTGAATAAATTATATTTTATAACATTCAAATAGAAAAGTTATTTTAAATTGTAATAATATTTCACAATATTGCTGTCTTTGTATTTTTGATCAAATAAATGCAGCCTTGGTGAGAATTAGAGACTAAAACATTTAAAAAATCTTACAGTGTACTTTTTGGAACCACTGTGTATCGTTATAACTTATATTTAAATCATACAAATCACACAAGAATAAAATCCCTCTCTTTCTCTTTTTTCCAGAGGAGTTCATCATCGCTGCCCAAAGGTTTGGCCAGGTGACCCCTATGGAAGTGGACATCCTGTTCCAGCTGGCCGACCTGTCTGAGCCAAGAGGGTGAGTCACCATGGCAACAGTCACCGTGTGAGAGCCTCTCCCCATCAAGAGGAGGGTTCAAGGCTGAGCCATAACACACTTCAGCTCAGCCTCTGTGCTTCAGCGTCCTCTAGCCACTCTCGCCTTCTAAAAACGGCATTGTTTGACTTCTGTAATTATATGTGAAAAGTTTTCTGGTCTCTATTCTGAGTCTTGTTCTGGCAACTGCATAGTCGATGATACATGACTCTTCCTATTATTGTACAGCGGGAGGTTTTGAACACAGTCCAGCTTGTTCGAGCTTTTCTGCAGCATGTAGTGAGCACACATGTTTCCACACTACTGTAACTGCTGCAAAGTTCTTACCAGAACTGTAATGAGCTTGGAAGTATATTTACTAAATATCTGCTCTGAGCCATAATCATGGTGAGCTAAACCCATCTTTTGGAAACCAAAGAATATAATAGAGTCAGATACTCTGACCTATGAACTGACTTATGACTCTGCTGGGTGGGTCTTAAAATATCTGTGGAGTAAACGGTGATCTGGAATTGCTTTTTGGACATTATTATTTCTTTGCAATGCGATACTGTAATTGGCCAACTCTCTTTGAGTTAAGATTGCGAGGTTGTTACTTGTGAGGGCATACTATACCTACCTCTCTTCCTCAAACATCTTGAAGATGTGCTCTGAAAAGGTAGAAAAAAGTTGGAATCCGTTTTAATATGTATACCTGTGTTTTTACTGTCTACAGGCGTGTTGGTTTAGTTGACATTGAGATGATTGCACCTTTGGAGGAGGGAGCTCTTCCTTACAACCTTGCTGAGATTCAAAGACAGGTAAGCTACAGAAACTGAATGTAATCTTGTCTTAAATCTTGTCTTTTACATGTTCGACTTCTTCAGTGTGTAATATTACTGTTTGTGCATGAAACAGATCTGCAAAGTCACTCAAAGGCAGTTATTCTCTAAATCAGTGTCAGTGTTTCTGAACTCCCTGAAACGCCTCCATTGTAGTCTTGAGTTTTCTTCCGGGAATGAACACGCCACAATATTCCTCATTTAAATAATTCTGGCCCAAGGCATACGCAGAATAAAGGGACAGGGCCTGGTTGAGTTAGTTAGTAGTGTGTTGAAACTCGTGTTATAGTAAGGGGTGGGACATTTCCCAAACATGCTCGGTTGACCAATCTGTTGACAACATGTCCAGTTGACCAATCAGAGCACATTGCGCTTTTCAGAAGGAGGGGCTTCATTGAGACAGGAACTAAACAGAGCGTTACTGACAAACTGGGAAGAGAGGAGGTGCAACAATGTCAAATATGTGAAAAATAATTTCACATATAAAATAAAAATAGTTTTTTGAACATTCGAACATGTACATCTATTCTAGTGAATGTCTTTGTGTCACTTGTGATCAATTTAATGGGTCCTTGCTGAATTTTTCTTTCAAAAAATTTGCTAACAGTTTACAATAAGGTTTCATTTGTTAACATTAGTTAATATATAAACTAACATGAACTAACCGTTACTTTGTTAGCATTAGTTAATAAAAAATAAAGTTGTTTATTGTTTGTTCATGTTAGTTCACAGTGCAACAACTTTTGATTTTAATAATGTATTAGTAAATGTTGATATTAACATTAACACAGATTAATAAATGCTGTAGACGTGCAGTTCATTATTAGTTCATGTAGAATCAAAAGAATTCAACTAAAGAATCCTTATTGTAAAGTGTTACCAAAAATGTTACTGATCACTTTTAAAGCAGTAGTGAATAAATTAATGAATAAATAAATAATAACAAAAAGAGATATATAAAGGGTAATTACAAACAAAAAAAGGCATATTCTTCATGCATTTACACTTGCACTCATTGCAATCTCAAATTCTCAAAGAGATATGACAAGTAAATGTAGTGGCGTTTACGGTGCATTCTTGAAATGCTTGTGCACTTGAGCGATTTTGACTCTCTGGTTAGCAGACTTACGACAGAAATAGGGAGCGGATTGTTCAATTTTATTTTGAATGTCTTGGTTGCTTTTATGGTAGATAAAGATATATTTTGAGAACTTGTGTTTATAAATTCGTGCTTTGATCAACGCATCATTTCCAGCCCTTCTGGAATTCGCTTTTCTTCCGCTACTGCTGAGCTCGAGCCTTCACTTTGACCAGAGCAGTGAAAGAAGAGAACATCTGAATCTGTCATCGGCACACAGAACGCACGTATAAAAATCTGTAAATGAAACGCAAGCCTAGCAGTCGAGGAAACTTATCAACGTCTGATGGCGAGATGAGGGGAAATGAAAACAGACAGAAAGGCTTGAATACTCTACAGGAAAAAGAAAGAGAATGTGTCTGTGCCTAGATATTCCCTCTTTATTTTATCAGAAGTTCTGCCTCCAAACACATTGAGGGCTGAGTTATTCCTTCGCGCAGGGCCGTTCGAAGCGGGGGCCCGGGACAGAGACGCCAGTCCCACCACAATGAGCCGCTTTTGGGCTGTGGTCTGGCCTTATGGGCTGCTGGCCAGCTCTCCCTCACCACCTCCCCCCCAAACACAGTTTATCCCACACCCTTAACCCCTCAGTGAGCCTGGGAGAGGGGCGGTCCGGGCCGTTACCTTGAGGTTCCTGACAGGTGGTCCCGGGGAGGCAGGGCGACTGTATCTCCGGCGGGGAATGTAGCATGGGACGCTTGGATGGTTCTGGCTGGCCTTATTTCTTGTGCTCTCTGTAACTGTGGGGCTACGGCCGTGGATGGACCCGCTTGACTGTGGTTTCTCCTCGTCTCAACTAACACTATGCTAAAAAATGACATTTCTCATTACATGGGAGGTTGGATCAAACTAAATGAAGAATTTTATTATGTTTTAGTAACAGTTATTCATTTAGTTTTGGCATACCTACTCATTCGATCTTCTATTTTTTTTTGTTCATTTTAGAATGTTAGTAATTTCATCAAAACTATGAAATATCACAAATGAAAGGGGACATTTTAAATTCAAACTTCAAAGAGTTATATAAGCAAAAAACAATTATCTGTAAAATGATATAAAAATGCTAATATCGTGAAATATTATTACAATTTAAAAAAACTATTTTCTATTTTAATATATTTTAAATTTTTATTTTATTTTGAGCAGTTTTTTCAGCCTTACATGATACATTCTAATTATTGTATGCTGATTTGGTGCTCAAGAAACTTTTCTTTTTATTGTCGATGTTGAAAACTTATTATATTTTATATGTAACATAATAAAAAAAAATTCTGTAAAAAGACACTCTTTGCTTTGGTAACAGCTTTGCAACTTTTTATTTATAAGTTAAATTATATTATATTTGGGAAAAAAGCCTCTTTGATTTTGATAACACCGTTGCATCATTTTGCATCAAGCGATATTCTATTCTATTCTATTCTATTCTATTCTATTCTATTCTATTCTATTCTATTCTATTCTATATTAAAATTGTCTGGAAAAGCCACTATTATATTATATTATATATTATATTATATTATAATGGGAGTTCTGATTCTCGTGTCTTTTTTTTTTGCTGGCCGCAGCAGTCTGGTGTGGACGTGTCTCGCTCGGTTCTGATTCAGGCTTCTGAGTCGGCGTACAGGTTCACCCTGGGCTCTGTGGCTGGAGGTGAGTCAGTCACGGATCATTGTGCACCACCCCTTTACCTGAGCCCGCAGCCGCTGCTCCTCCACACGAGAAAGAGCTGCAGTGGACAAAAAGAAAAACAAAGCCTGCCCTATTGCCTTCTTAGGAAGCTATTTCTCCCGTTTAATGAGGTTGTGCACCATGGGAACCTCCTGGGTAGATTCTTTTGTACCTGTGAGTGATCAGAGGTGTGTGTGTGTGTGTGTGTGTGTTGGTCTGTGTGTACGTAAGGAGGTGGTGCTTGGGCCTGTGTTTGGCTCCAGACTGGCTCTCTCGGAGGAGACAAGGTAATAAGGAGGTAGTGCAGGGCGACTCACTCTTTAATTAAGGCTGTCGGTGCTGTATTCCCTTTGTGTCCACCCCAAAGTTGGCAGATAAGAATTGACTGATGTGCTCTGCAAATATATCCTGACTTTCTTCCCATCCGTTTTTTTCAAAATTGTTGTTTGATGTGTCCTTCATCAGCCCCCTCGGGAGTGCATCTCTTTTAACAGTCTTGCTTTTCCATATCGTTTTGTAGTTTTAAACAAATTTTCTCTCACGACAGCCGTGGGTGCCACTGCCGTGTACCCCATCGACCTGGTGAAGACCCGCATGCAGAACCAGCGTTCTTCAGGATCCTTCGTGGATGAGCTGATGTATAAGAACAGCATTGATTGCTTCAAGAAGGTTGTACGCTACGAGGGCTTCTTCGGTCTCTACAGAGGTCAGTGGCTCCGCACGGCCAGGCCATCAGGGACGCACCAACAAAAAGCGTTTTCATGAAAGCCAGGGGCAGGTCATCTTCCCTCTGACCTTACCTGCTTTGAAGAGATTAAGTCTACCTTTGCTGCTTGAGGGGACAATATGCTGAGCATGAAAGGGCACATACCAGCACAGGAACTTAACAATGAAGAACATGAATGCTCTATGCAGTCAATGGCACTCAGATAATAAGTATCTGCTCCGCTTTTAGAGCTGGAACATGAGTTTTTAAAGCATTCTTTGAGGTCATCGATTTAAATTGTGATTGCAAGGTGCAATTGCCATGTGACCTCCATTGAGAACACTAACTACTGGTATTTGTCAATCATAAAGCTGACAAAAGAGAGGCTGAGATCTTCATCACCCGTGCAGAATTATAACGGGATGGTACGAACATTCAGTGCTCGTTTTAGCAGAGCATATCAGTGCTTTATGACACGTAGCACTATATTAGAAGTGAGCACAAAGTGCTTTTGTTTTGCATATAAATACAGTAGTTTAGTTTCTAACAAGGAAGTGGGCAGACCAGGCTTTTAGCAAATGCATTAAAAAAAAACTTAAAGACTAACACAAAGTTTAGTGTACATTTAGTACACAAGCGTCTTTCCCATTGTAGCTTGATATAAAATTGAGTAACTTCAAAAAAATAAAAGTTTGATGATCAAGGTGAACAATTATTGTAAGTAAAAATATTTTTATTTTATTTTTTACAGGTTCATTCTGTTTTCTTCTTTAGCATGTCTGCTTTCAGATTCCGTAATGCAAGGCAGTAATAAACATATTTACTAGTACATTTCATCACATAATAAAAGTCACACTGATTGTTGACTAACAATGTAGTAGCACAGAAGTTGGTAAAGTCAACAGCCAATGATCCTGGCAAACATAAAGAAATGAGCAGCATGCGAGAACAATAACTGTTTATGCGATACTCGATGGATGATTAAGTTTGAAAAATATATATTTTTCGAATTCTCTGCTTGTATATAAACACAAATGCCCTCCGTAGGCCATGCATGCAGGAAATGTTTGTATTCATCTAGCTGTGTGGCCTATTTGGACTCGTACAGTATGCCCACATTACTGAGTTTGTTTGTTACTGCCGGGGGTGGGTCATCACTTTTAAATCAGATTATTTAGTTTATTTTTGTCCAAGCCAGAAATCTGTGTTGTAATTGAGGGCTGTGTAAACTTTGGTTAAGGCTGTTTTTAAAGGGAAATCGAGTTTGTAGTCCTGTTAAGTTTCCAATATTTAAGCACTCCACATCAATAGTGTTCATTAGTGCGTGGATGATAGGGAATTGGAGGCAGCGCTGCAGCTTTTATATTGAGGAAAGTCGTGCTTCCCTCACCCCTGTCTTTTTTAATCAACTTGTTTTCTAATTATAGGCCTCGTACCGCAGCTTCTGGGCGTGGCTCCCGAGAAAGCCATAAAGCTTACAGTAAGTGCTCTGCCTTCACCACATCAGCGTGGCCTCTGAAAACCAAAGCCCTTAACTCCTCAGAAATACACCCCTCTTCTTTTCTCGCCCGCCCGCCTGCTGTCTGACTTCAGTCCCTCGCCTTAGCCCCTTGAAAAAGAAGTGAATCTGTTTTCTGTTTGGTCCCCTGTCAAAGGAGTAGACA
Organism: Siphateles boraxobius; assembly: GCF_051911475.1. Classification (NCBI taxonomy): domain Eukaryota; kingdom Metazoa; phylum Chordata; class Actinopteri; order Cypriniformes; family Leuciscidae; genus Siphateles; species Siphateles boraxobius. Next base: position 3,401,431 of record NW_027508975.1, read on the forward strand.
TTCTTACATTCTTGAGTTGGGCATCAGCAAGGCTCACTTGATCTTGATTTCTCGTAATTGTGACTTTTTATCTCACCATCGGGAATTTGCATCTCACAGTGCGATTATGTATTTTATACCTATGACATTGTCACAATTGCAACTTTACATCTCATTTGCATCTCATTATCTCAAAATTGTTACTTCATATCTCGAGATTGCGACTTTGTATCAATTTTTACTGGATATCTCAAAATAGCAACTTTCACAGCTGTCAGATGCCACCTCGTATCTTAGAATTGTACAAATGTTTATATACAAATGTTGACTGGATACCTCAAAATTGCAATTTTTAATACCACATTTAACTTTATATCTCATATGTCAGATGCCACTTTATATCTCAGAATTGTTACTTTATATGTCAAAATTGTGACTATATCACAAGTCTAAGACTATATCACGTAGTTTGCCTACGTCTATTAGAGACGTTGTTTCATATGGGCTATTTAAGATTAAATTAAAATCATGGCTAAAAGACAATCAAGTGTGTACTCATATTCTGTAGTTTTCTAAATCATCTGATTCATGGTTTGATTTGTTGTCCTTGTTTAATGTATTTTATGAACTTTTATGAAATGTGTTTTAATGTATGTATAAGTATTGTTGATTGTCTGAATGTATTTTATCGGTCATTACATCTGCCCAGTGACTGCAGTTGAAAATTAGCCAAGATGGCTAAACTGGCACATTTACGTAAGCGTTTATTAATGTGCACGGTCCCTGTAACTTTAAACTGATTAAATAAATAAAAATAAAAAAAATAAAAAAAATGTTGACTGATATCTCAAAATTACAACTTTTAATCTCACATTTGACTATATCGCAGCTGTCAGCTGCTATTTTTTTAAAATCTCAGAATTGTCACTTTATATAAAATATTTGACTGGATACCTCAAAAATGCTACTTTTAATCTCACATTTGACTTTATATCTCAGCTGTCAGCTGCCACTCTATATCTCAGAATGTTGAATTTATATCTCAAAAATTGCGACTATATCTCAGTTATGACTTTACATCTCACAGCTGTCAGCTGCCACTTTTAATTCCAACCTGATATTTCAAAATTTTGTCTTTTTATCTCAAAGTTGTGACTTTATAACTCACAACTGCCACTTTGTTATAATTGTGACTTTTTATCTCAAAATTGCACATTTTATATCTCAGTTGTGAATTTATATATTACAATTGTGACTTCAATATATCATGTCATTGCGACAAATTGTTGTAATTGTGACTATACCTCTTGATTTAAATTTTTTATTCTGAGGCACAAAAAAGGCTTTAATCTGAAAATCTTGAGAATGCGCGAAAAGCCCGTCAGCTTCACTGACCACCTGCAATCTAGTTTAACCAGACACTATAGTGTAGACTGCTATAGTCGTGCCCATTTAAATTAAACCACTTTTTGTATAAATCCTTGAATTGAGTGCTAAAACAACCCCTAACGACTTACAAGAGGCGTTCGAATTCTGATAAAATTAGCAAATGTGCAGGTGTTGAAGTCTGCAATGCAGATCTTTTCCTTAAAGAAACTCCTGATGCTACATTGTGTTTTTTTTTCACAGGTGAACGACTTTGTAAGAGGAAAGACAATGCAAAAAGATGGCAGCGTTCCTCTACCTTCTGAAATCTTGGCTGGCGGATGTGTGAGTTGCTCTTACCTTAGATACGCCAACATATAATCCACACATCACGCAGTAACAGTACACTGACAAAGAGGAGTTTAGTTTTGAATGTCAGTGGACTTTGAGGTCCAAGCCTTGGCCTGAGGGAACACTTCTATCCTTTTGTGAGGTGATTGAAAAGACACTTCAGCCCCATCAGTGTTTAAAAACATGTATAAAACACTTCTCCTCTGTCATCTCACCTCTAAATCACAGTCTGCCGCCCCACGCCTGCCGGTTGTTCTCAACCTGCCCCTCACCAGCATTGGGGGATCACTTACCCTTTTCATTAGAAGCGACTGACGTTATTAATACATCGTTTCCATGAGCTGTCAGATCTGTGATCCGTCAGTTCAGGTTTCAGAGAGTAGTAGCCTACCTGAGACCTGTCAAACCCAGACCCTGCTTCTTCATGTCTCCCCCGACCCAGGACACTGAAAGAGCCTCTTTCACATGACATTGATCGCTAAAACATTTCTACACGCATGGGTTTCCTTTTAAAAATGACTCTTAGATGATTGCGAGTCTCGATTATACCAACACGAGTGCATTTAGCCCACACGATCTCTGCTCTGAGATTTGAAAAGAGATGGCCACGGAAACATCGGGTTGGTTTCAGATGAAGTCAGCTCAGAAAGACGGCTTGTGCCACGGAGATGTGTTTTTCCTCCTCTGATTTCTCTGACAGCTCCTTTCATCCCGGACCGAATCCCCAGTGTTTGGCCTGGCAGGATCCGCTCACGTTCTCACGCCTGTACACGCGCCGCTCGCTCAAAGCCGTGTTTATTGACACTGCAGCCACGGCAAATCAAATCTATTTATTTGGTTTGAGAAGGGAAAAGACTGGACTGCTGATTTGTGCACCATGACTGTTCCTGTCTGAAGGAGGAGAGTAAAAAATCACAGAAAACGAGAGAGATGGTGAGAGTTATGGAACGTTAAAAGTTATTTTTTTTTACTTTTTAAGCTCCTCTCTTCTCACATTGCGTCCTCTGAATTAGGCCCTTGACAGTTGCCAAGACTTGGTCATTTGGTAAGAACAGCATGCTTCGCTGGCCGAGCAGTTGGCTGGATTCTTATCTGGTTGTTGCTAGCCTTCATTTGCGGGCTGGGTTTCTCAAAATACTGGCTTAGCCAACGTAAAGTGCCGTAGAGAGCGGGGAAAAAACGTGGCACCCGTACAGTGACGCTTTGTTCATTTGCAGTGCGAGCTGTGTAATTTAGCTTGTCCTGTATTTCTCAGCATTTGTAACGGTTTGTTAGACGCAAAACCTTTTTTTTTTTTATCGCAATGCTTTCATTTCTATGCAAAAATGCTTGTGTAATCCGTTTAAGTGCAAGGAATGTGAGGGAGCATTAATGAGGGGAGGCTAATGTTTGTGTCTGGCGCTGAGCTATTGTTTTTAGAAGACTGTAGTGTTTTGTGTGTGTGTGGTGCTGACGCGCTTGGTGTGCGTAAGTATTTGTCTTCAGCTGCGATCTTCTCGCTAGTAGAGCGTGTATTCGGTACACACACACACACGCACGCTCTCAGTGCCTCTGGGGATTACCTTGCCTTGTAATTACCACCGAATTATCGAGCCGACGCTGCCTCACTCTGCACTCACATCGCATTTCTTGCAGTCACGTTGCAGCACGTGCTTCCCGCTCTTTAAACTGCCTCTCCTCCAGAGGTGATTGATCTTTTGTCTCTCTCTAACCGATGTTCTTGTTTGCTTGTTGCTTGTTCTCTTTGTGTAACTTTTTAAATGTCCAATTAGTACCCAATTAATGCGGCTAATAACCTGGCCCTCTGCTTAGTGCATTATTCCTTTCCAAAACAAGTTTGAAAAAGGATTGCTCTCAGCCCTGATGCCATAATTAATCATAAAAGATTACTTTCCACATAAATAAGTGGCATTTTCCATGAATAGGGTACAAGATAGGATTGTGAAAGTCGCAACTACGTTTTTCCCCCCTCAGTGATAGGAAGTGCTTAACCTTCAGAAAATGTTGATTGTGACTGTGTAATTCAGCAATAAACACAATACAAGTTTTAACAGGGTTGCAACTTGCAACTTTTGCTATTGAGAAATTTTATATTTCCCAAAATGAAAGAAAGATAAAAGTGATATGCATAATTTGGGTAACAGGGTTTATAAGTGAGCTTTATGCATTCAACATTACCGTTGTGTAAAAACTGAGAATATGGGAAATTTAAATTTGCTTGTTATGCTTTAGAAAGGATCCAAATAATGTTACAAATGTTGGTTGTCACAAATTAAAGTAAATTATATATATATATATATATATATATATATATATATATATATATATATATATATACATGTGTGTGTGTGTGTGTGTCTGTGTGTGTGTGTGTTTGTGTGTATAAAATCATATATATATATATATAAAAAATTTATATTAAATATATTATATGTATATTAAAAAAAATTAATGACTATGATTTTAATATCTTTTCAGTCAATTGTAAAAATGTATTTGATTTAAATGATTTCAATTGTTAGATACAATAGAGGAGGTCAAGACCTGAGGTGGGACTAGACAAAGCAAGTCACTATTTTAGTCTTCATGCTAGATTAATTTTATGTTAGATAATAGTTTATCTAATATTTCTGATTGTTCTAAAAAAAAAAAAGGATTTGTGTCTCTAATACTTTAAAAAAAGATAATTGGACACCAAAATAAACTGTATTCACGAAATGTGCCAACTATTAAGTCGTAGCTGTGAGTTGTGAAAGGTAGGCAGTTCTCTCTGTATGTCGAGCTGTAATTTCCTCTGGAAGGGAAGTGTGGGTCAATCTGCTCCGTCCTATTTAAAGAGCACCTTCAATGAGATGATAATGATCTTTATTTTTAAATATGCTGCCTCGTACTCAGTGGGATTTTTAAATGCGCAAACTTGTGAGATTCGAGACTCATTTACCAGATTCCCGTAAGTACGTTAATATCTCTGAAAGAATGGAGGAATAAAACCAACAACAAACAAACAGTAAGGCCCTTATGTATTCAAAAGGAGGTCTGAGGGAAGGAGAAGAAATCCATGGAAACTGATTTCCATCTAATTACACTGCTCTGTTTTTCTGTGTGCAGCCTCAGTAACTATGAGCAACAGGAAAGATAGGGCACGGAGGCGGCAAGCGGACAGCCTCTTTGGCGAGACACGTTTAAATGCTTCTGTTGCAGCTTCAGATGCTGTCATGTCAAACTCGAATCATTTCAAAGAACCCGGAGGAACCTGTTCCAACCTGCTGAGGCTTTTTATCTGCCTCGCAAGTACAAGGTTGGAGACATGAGGTTGTTTTTTGAGAGGCCCCCAGGGGCCTGCGTTCTGTGTGATGTTTCAGGCACCGTCTGTCTTTGGCAGGTTCAACCTCCTCCTCCTACAAAGAGTGACAATAGCACAATCATTCTCAGGGCCCAGCTTGAAGCATTGTCCTCTTACAATGAGAATATCACATTACTTCCCTCTTGTCATTTTTGTTTTTCCACTTTGCGTTTATCAGAACGTAATTACGATAGTAACAGGCTTGCCTCAGATGATCTCTACATACATATTTTCCCCACTTCTCAAAACCACTCAAAAACATGAATGTCTATGAAGCTCTGTGAAAAGCTGTATGCTTGTGTTGTTGATCTTCAGGCTGGGGGATCTCAGGTGATCTTCACAAACCCTCTAGAGATCGTGAAGATCCGACTGCAGGTGGCGGGAGAAATCACCACAGGGCCACGCGTCAGCGCTCTCTCTGTCATCCGTGACCTGGGGTTCTTCGGCCTGTACAAGGTATGTCTCACTCACACAAAACAGCCTGAAACCTAATTCTCATACATCAGGCACATCTATGCGCTTGAGGTATGTACTTCACTGGTACATGCTTTTGCTTATTTAGTAAACAATATAAATGAGTGGGAAATATGTCGCAGGAAGTGTTTCATGTATAGTAAATGTCAGCATTTGGTTGAATTCAGTATGCTCATTACATTAATTAGTTATTATTTATATTTATAAAAAGTGACAGTCAAGACATTTATAATGTTACAAAAGATTTCCATTTAAAATAAATGCTGTTCTTTTGGACTTTCAGAGAATCCTGAAAAGATTTTATCATGGTTTTGACAATAAGAAGAAATGTTTTTTGAGCATCATGTCAGAATATTAGAATGATTTCAGAAGGATCATGAGACTGAAGAAGACTGGAGTAATGATGCTGAATTTAATTAAAAAACATTTTAATTGAAAACAGTTATTTTAGATTGTAAATATATTTTTACAAAATTACTGTTTTTACTGTATTTTTTATCAAATAAATTCAGCCTTAATGAGCATAAGAGACATAAAAAAAATGTTCAACCCTAAACTTTTCAATGATCGATTATTTATTTATACTGTTCTAAAAAAACATTTAGTATAAAGTTTTTTGTTGTTTAGAAATTTAAGAGTTTGTATATTTAATATCTACCCAAATATATCTCGACGATATTGTACTTTGTACCACACTAAAGACCCAGAGGAGCATCCTCAGCTCTCTAGCGCCTCCCACCTGTGGATTAACTCCCTGCACTCCCTCTTATATCCCAGAGTCCCTCAGTCATGCTCCACATTCTCCAGCAAGTCTCCACACCCCCACACACACACACACCATCACCATCATGGCTCAATCCACCCCCTGCGGGATGCTGTCGCAGTCGGGCCAGGTAGCACCAGCCTCTCGATCAGCTCCCTGAGTGCTGCTTTTGTGTCCTGTTTTCCCATGAGGCTCAGCAGCACTGCAGGAGAACATCTCCAGTGCATCTGAGCAGGGATGCAGGGCTGCATTTCTGAGGCTTGGAGCGCAGGAGGTTGCGGAGAGCGAGTGTTTTGGTGTAAACAGCGTTGTGGGAACTGCCATGATGGTGTTGGGTCATATCTCATCCAGTGGCTGCGTTCTCTGACATTAATGGACAGCTGGAGAGAGATTAATGAGGCGCGTTCACCTCTGCGTAGGTGTTATGTGTGGAGCTAATTATATATGTAGATGCTTGATGTTGTTTTTTGCTGTGATAATAACTGATGTTCACTTTTTTAAAATTATTAAAAAGGCAATAGAGAGGACAGTAAATTATGGGGAGAATAATGTTAAAAATGTTGGGGTCAGTTAGATTTGTTTTTGTTTTTGAAAGAAGTTTCTTATACTCACCAAAGCTACATTAATTTGATGAAAAATACAGTACAGACAATATTTTTTAAATATTATTACAATTTATAATATTTTCAACATCATTACTCCAGTCTTCAGTGTCACATGATCCTTCGAAAATCATTCTAATACGATATGCTGGTCAAGAAAATGTCTTCTTATTAATAATGTTAAAAACAGTTGCTTAATATATATATATATATATATATATATATATATATATTGTGTATATTTATGTATATGTACGCATATAGGTCAGACTCAAACCCACATTGCCCACACAAGGTTCACGGCTCTTTTACATTGAGCCTTTTATTTCTCAGGTTGTCTCTCAAAGGGATAGTTCACCCCAAAATGAAAATTAGCCCATGATTTACTCACCCTCAAGTACTGTAATCCTAGGTGTATATGGCATTCTTCTTTCAGACGAATACAATCAGAGATAAAATGCCCTGGCTCTTCCAAGCTTTATAATGGCAGTGAATGGCCGTTTCTGTTTTGAAGTCCATCAAAGTGCATCCATCCATCATAAAAGTGCTTCACACAGTTCTGGGGGTTTAATAAAGGGCTTCTGAAGCGAAGCGATGCGTTTGTGTTAGAAAAATATTCATATTTAACACTTTACAAAGTAAAATTCTAGCTCCAGGCCAAACGAGCATACGCATTCTACTTGTGCTTAGAGCGCAACATACGCAACTTGTGATGTCGGAAGTAGCGTATTGAGTCATGACGTAGCGTAAATACCAAAAGTACGTCGCGTTACTCGAAGAAGTTGCGCTTTTGCAGTTAAGTCGAATCTGTATGTTCGTAAAGTTATAAATATGGATATTTTTCTTACACAAACGCATCGCTTTGCTTCAGAAGGCCTTTATTAACCCCCCAGAGCACTTTTATTATGAATGGATGCACTTTTATGGACTTTAAAACAGAAACGGCCATTCACTGCCATTATAAAACTTGGAAGAGCCAGTTTTTTTTTAAATATAACTCTGATTGTATTTGTCTGAAAGAAGAATGTCATATACACCTAGGATGACTTGAGGGTGAGTAAATCATGGGCTAATTTTCAATTTTGGGTGAGCTATCCCTTTAAGTATCAATATCTCTCATACACTTTCGATATCACTCAGTAGATTACAGTAGAATGTGCTTCACTTATCAGTAAATCAGATGGCTGGTCACTGGAAAAAAGCTTGCGCTCCTGTCTGGCCGAGGCAGGTAAGTCTCCAGGGCTCACCTGTCAGCCTGTCGTGGGAAAGAAGCCTTTATTTCAGAGTCATGGTCGGAGGGGGGTCACTACGGCACACAACAGCCTGTGTGTGTAAGAATGTCGAATCCGGTGCCTCCCCTCCATCTGTGTCTCTCCTGAGCCGCACGGACAATGTGCTTTGAGAGCAGGAGACGCGCTGCAGCCTGCTTCTCTCAGACGGCCTGGCTCCTCAGGGTCCGGCCCAGGCACAGAGCTGTCTTTGTCAGCCTAATTACCCCGCCTCTCCCCTTCTGCTGCTGCAGGGCCTCCACCAACACTCCCAAACCAAGAGCCTCAGCACACACACTTCATATCACACACACACACACACCTGCGAGTGTGCTGTTATCGAGTTATCATGCACACCGAGGGCCAGTGGATCCAGATGTTCCCACATTAACACTGCCGAAGCTGATGAGCCAGGCCTGGCCTTTCGGACGCGGGGTGATTTTGATCTGGTTTCTCAGCAGACCGTCTGCCCTGGCCCGCAGGAGAGCACAAAGATCGCTTCAGGAAAGAGATACCTCGGCTATCTGTGCTACCTGTGTACACGCTGCAGATTAACCTTGCGAGTTTAATGAAGCCTGTCTAAAGCACACTTCAGCCGGGCTTTAAAGCGTTCTGCTGAGAGGAAAATCTCTCTGTTTCTTCACTCCTGGCTGCTCGCCAGCTCGCTGGAGACGAGGAAACCCAATCCCGTTGAAGGTACGGCTTTGTTTGCGGTGACAGAAGCAAGAATAGTCTCAGCGACCGTTCCAAGCAAAAACAGCATGGTGAATGTTTATTTGAAGTGACAAGTCAGAAAAGGCACAAAACAGACTCATTCCGAAGGGTTGACATTAACACGCCATAAACCGAACTCCCAGAATACCTCACAATGCTGCACTACCGCGGTCCCTGAATTAAAAAGACATCTCTGTAATATTTCTCTTGACGTCATGTGTCCATCTTTCTGGCCCCCAGGGTGCAAAAGCCTGTTTCCTGAGAGACATCCCCTTCTCGGCCATCTACTTCCCCTGCTACGCACACATCAAGGCGGGCCTGAGCGACGGAGACGGGCGAGTGGGACCTGGCAGGCTGTTGCTGGCAGGGGCGCTGGCGGGTAAGCCACCACACACTCTCCGGTAGCCGCCTGCCACCACTGGCTCCATTGTGGTTGGCCGTAATTAGAGTGCTCAGTGATTTAGGCTGTGTTTTGAAGTGCAGCGCGCCTGCCAAGGGTTGGATATTTTCCACTGTTTAATATAAAGGGGCTGGAAGTTTGTGCTTTGAGCTTTGAGAGTGTTAAAAGAGGAACAAAATATCTCAAAGTCCCAAAGTAGCCATACTGCAGGAGCAATAAACAGATCCTTCGATACTGGCATGACCAGGCCAACACATCCAAGATCTGACTTGCAATATTTTTACAAGTCTCTCTTTCCTTGTCACATGTAAAATACGATCCAGATCTGATGTTGTTTTTAATATTTTACTCTTGTGGTTCGTCTTTAAGAAAACATTGTTTAAAAGGCCACGTCTTTAGCCAAGCCAGTATGGTTTGGAATGTAAAGTGAAAGAGAATTAATATTTATTTCTAATCCTTTTTGCCGTTTTTGATTTACTGCTTCTTGACGGGAGCGTGATACGAGATTGAAAAGCCATACATGGTCAGAAAGAGCTTAGCATTCCTTTCTTTCCCAATGTTTTATATCTGTCAGATGGTTTAAAGCAACTTTTTATGGCTAGGTATGTTCTTATGGCATGTATCATTCAGTCTACCATTTATCAGCGATTCGAGCTTTAAGGCAATTAGTGATTTACAGTCAGTTCGGGAAATTTAATTACACGCTCAGTTTGTGCGCCATTATTGGTGATGGCAGGCAGACTTCTACGGCATCGACCAATGTAAAGTTGGCTTTATCCTCTACTTCTTGTGGAAATGCATGTATGTATTACGTTTTTATTTCGATGTTACTTTTTATTTGTCTTTACAGTTTCGTTTTTACAGTTCTATATCTATGATCTGTAATTCACACTACGATATTTATTTTTAATTGATTTCAGTTTTCTAGTTTCTGCTTTAGATTTTTGTTAAAAATGGCTCAATTAAAACAGCATTTCATTCAATTTCTCAGTGCAATCTAGTGTTATTTCTGTCTAGTTTGTAAAGGGTTCACCATATATTTAAAAACTGAAGTTAATTTGTAACCAGTTTTATTTTTTGATATTGAAAATGATTTGAGTTTAGTTTCAGTAATTCATTTTTATGCTCTATGCTCCAGTGAAGGTTTGTCCATCGAAGCAGGTCAGCAGAGAGAAAGGACGTAATTATTCAGATGCAAGTATTTTATTTAGATGTTAAAATGAAGCTCTTGAACATGTGTTAGAGTCGGTTTGATGGCGGTGTGGCTGCTCAGACAAAATGCTAACTCTGATTTAGGCTATTAAGAGCTGAATTGGTGCCGCAGTGGCTTTTGTGCTGGACAGCGTGGGACAGGGCTTATGCCAGCCTCATTATTAAGCATTGTCTGAACCTGAAAATAAAAAAAAACGATGCATAATGCTGAATAAATGGAGCTTTCCGCTTGAGATATTTATAATATTTGATCAAATAGGCTGTCTGTATTTATTTAATGGAACTAATTCATGGCACGCTGTGCGTTAATCAAAGATGGAGTCACAGAGTTTACATACGCTAATGTTTTAATCCTGGCCTGAAAACTGAATTAAATTATATTAATGTGATATATGAGTCAAATGTATTCAAAAACGATTACTTCAATTTTCGAATGAATTCAAATCAGATTCTTCATTGACATGTGTGATTTTTCTTTAGGCATGCCTGCCGCATCCCTGGTGACCCCTGCTGATGTTATCAAGACCCGGTTACAAGTGGCTGCCCGTGCAGGTCAGACCACGTACAATGGACTCATTGACTGTTTCTGGAAGATTCTTCAGGAGGAGGGACCTCGTGCCTTCTGGAAAGGAGCTGGAGGTGTATCTCGCCAACTTACCTGAAACTAGTCATGCTAATGTTGTTTTTTTTGCTCCAAAGGATTTTTCAGTTGACCTTATATAGTAAAGGTGCAGTATGTAATATTGACCGCTAGTGGTTGGAATGGGTACTGCAACCCTAATTTCAAATATTTGAGTTGTTTCCCCAGCATCCTCCTCCTCAGACTCGACGCTCACACGGGTTGCCGGATTGAATACACGCAACAGGAACGAGTGCACTTGATAAAGGAAAGCGAAGTTTTAATATGCCTCTGGTCATAGAGATTTTTAGATGGATGCCGAGGCTTTTTAGGTCGGGTAGAATCTGCAATCTCTGACCCAAGTCATTTTCATGCCTTCCATGGCTGCAATAAACTGTGTTTTCTTCCAACTGGCAACCCAGTGTGTCGAATACAATTGGGTAAATTGTCAGTGGGCGGGATCACACAGACCAAAACAAACATTCTGAGACTAGAATAACTGGCTTTAACAATGTTTTTCAGAAAAACAAGTATTTGAACTTAGCTTGTTTCCTAAAACTCTGCAAACATATAGTATGGTTATGCTTCAGTACAGAAAAAATTATTACATGCAGCACCTTTAAAGGGTTAATTCAGCAAAAAAATGTGAATTCCATCATCGTTTACATTTCCAAACCTGTACGAATTTCTTTTTTCAGTGAACCACAAAAAGTTTAGTCGCCAAAATCGCCCACCTGTCGTAGCTCTCAAATCTCATTCGATTCAAATTCGGTGTGTCAGGATGCGTCACAGTTGGTGTGACATCAATGATGAGATGTTGTTGACATTAAACACATCTTGACCTGCCACATTTGAATTGAACGCAAGTCTAAATGTGATTTGAGACCTAAGGAAAGTTTTTCAATGAATAGCATTGAATGCCTGAAAAGAATGTTCTTAAAAGTCATCCTAAACAAGGTTTTTGTGACAAAAATTTGTCAGTGCTTAATGATTATTACGATAATCTGCAGGCAGTGCTAGACAACAGCTTTTTGAGATTTTTCATTAAGTTGATCAGTGCGTCTTTGGAACTAATTGTTTTTAGGAAAATATTCAAGAACTTTAGAAGAATTCTTACAGACCTCTTAGAAATGTTTTTAAGAAATTTCTAAACTTTCTTTTAAAGTGATAGTTCACTCATTACACTCATGTCGTTCCAAACCCGTAAGACTTTCGTTCATCTTCGGAACACAAATGAAGATCTTTTGGATGAAATCTGAGAGATTTCTGTCCCTCCATTGACAGCTACGCAACTACTATTTTGACGCTTCAAAAAGTTCATAAAGAGATTGTATAACTAATCCATATGAATTGAGTGTTTTAATCCAAATTTTCTGAAGAGCCTCGATCACTTTATATGATGAACAGATTTATTTTAGGCTTTTATTCACCTATAAACATTGATCAGCGAACATTACCAGAAGCTCAACCGAACTTGCTTGATGCGAGAGAACAAACCTCATTGGTTCTTGCAGAAGCTCTAACGTGATGCGTAACAGGAGAATGAACCTCATTGGTTCTCACACGTCAAGTGAACATGCTTGAGCTTCTGTTTACAACAACTGATGTGTGCGCTGATTAATGTGTAAATGTCAAAAAAAGTCTAAATTCAATCTGTTCATAATATAAAGCGATCGAGTCTCTTCAGAAAATTTGGACTAAACGCTCAATTCATATGGATTAGTTTTACGATCTCTTTATGAACTTTTTGAAGCTTCAGTGATAGTTGCGTAGCTGTCAATGGAGGGACAGAAAACACTCAGATTTCATCAATAAGATCTTCATTTGTGTTCCGAAGATGAACGAAAGACTTACGGTTTGGAACAACATGAGGGTGAGTAATTAATCACAGAAGTTTCATTTTTGGGTGAACTATCCCTTTAAGAAGACTCTTGCAAATCTGACAATACGGTGAACAGATGATTTTTGTGTTAATAATTGTATGTATTAGCACTCCTGCATGACCACCTTCTAAAGCATTTTTAATAAATGTAGAATCTGTTCAGACTGCTTGCTGAAGCTTCACGTGAATGTAACTTTGTTTTTCCTGCTCAGCACGTGTGTTTCGCTCCTCGCCGCAGTTTGGAGTGACGCTGGTGACCTATGAGCTGCTGCAGAGGTGGTTTTACGTGGACTTCAGTGGACAGTAAGACTCTCACACTTCCTTAAACTTTTAAATGTTATAGTAACACTTTCTTTAGATTTCTTCCATTAGGAACAAAAGCTCTGGGGCACACAGTGTGAATTTGAAGAGCAGTGAAATGTCAGATGCCCTGAAATTTCATTAATAGCTGTTTAGAGAGGGCTGGCTTTGTAGCAAAGACTCTCATTTCGACGTCCACTTTGTTACTTCTGAGGCAGGGAGGCCTAATAATTGCTATACAAGAAAGTGTCGAATGCCTGGACTGAAAGCTGTTTGCGGCATCTTTATCTCTCCTGCTGGAGTGAAAAACACCTTCGCTTTATGATTTAGAAAGGGTCAGCTGACTCACTAAAGCCTGGAGGTGACATTTCTAGAAATGCTCTTCCATAGCCACATGGCTCAATGTGTCCAAGTGATTTGAGGTGGGGAGAATTGCTTCGACTGGAGTCTGTTCCAGTTCTGGACAGAATGACCTTATTTTCCCATGGAACATTGTGCTGTCCTGAAAGCCAGAAACCACAGGCACATATAAAAGAACATCGTATATATATATATATAGACCTATGTGTGGATTTGTTTTTATACCTGTTTTGGTATAATTGATTCATGTGGCTCAGTGAGCACTTTATTAAACATGTGTTGTCATTTCGAAATGTTTACTGGAGATAAACCGCCTGACTGAATTGTAAAAACAAGAATATTTTCCTCTCAAGTTATGGAAGACAAAATAAATGCCTTTTTTACAAACCTTTCCATTCAGGGTACACACTGTATTTTAGGACAGCGTGAAACCATACAGTCATGTAGCTGAAATATTTGAAGATCTGAAACATTTCTTTGAGTTGACATTATTTTATGTGAAAAGAAAAAGTGAGGATGCGCTAATACTGAAATTCTAGCTGATACTTAATTACTTTCATGTTATGACTGTTAACTGATGACTAATAGTACTATAAATATAATAAAATAAAAACATTATAATGTTCATTCTAATAGAGGAGAGACCTGTGGAATAATTTTAAAGAGACAGTGGTCTCAAAGGGAGAGTTCACCTAAAAAAGAAAATTCTGTCATCATTTACTCACCCTAAAGTTGTTCCAAAAACTGTATGAATTTCTTCTGCTGAACACAAAAGAAGATATTTTGAAGAATGTGGGTAACCAAACAGTTGATTCTCCATTGACTTCCATAGTATGGAAAAATTAAATATGCAATACTGGCTAATATACATTTTATTTTTATGGATGATACTGGCAATAACCAATAAGGTGCTGAGACGTGCATCTGTAGACATGAATCTAGCCCCACTTTACAGTCCTACTACTGTGTCAAAGTTTAGTGTCAGTAACATGTTTTAATGCTTTTGAAAGAAGGCTGCATTTATTTGATCAATTTTTTATGTCAAAGCTGAATTTTCAGCATCATTACTCCAGTCTTCAGTGTCACATGATCCTTCAGAAATCATTCTAATCTATGATTCTAATATGCTGATTTGATTGATAGCCCCTAAATTTTGAACGATAGTCAAATATACAGTTATTATACAATGACATAATTTGACGAAGATATGAAGGTATAATCAGAACCACGTTATGCTAAAATAGAGAATCTAAGAAAATAGCATGCATATACAGAATGAATTAAAAGATGCATTTTTGTTTTTAGATGTTTGTTTCTACATAAACACATTGACATTTTATTGCTTCTGCTGACACTCAAATTCAAAAGAATTGTTTTTATATTCACGTCTGCTTTATTCGCTTTAACAGACTGACTGAGCTACTACATGATTATGATTTCATTCAAGCTAAAATGTTAAGACGACGTCCTAAAATAGGATTTGTGTCCTTAATGGAAGTTTTTTGTTTTTTTAAAGGAAAGCAAGAAACCGGTTCTGGTCTATTCATTTATTTTGTGTGCCATAACTTGAGGGGAAAATATTCTTGTTTTCACTATGCAGGCAGGCTGTTTATTCTTGTTTGACAGGACAGGACAGGGCAGAATGTGAAGTCTGCCTTTGCTCCTCCTCCTCATCCATCTTCTCTCTTCTCACCACAGAAAACCAGCTGGCGCAGAGCCTACTCCCAAGTCTCGGATCAGCCTCCCGGCGCCCAATCCTGACCACATCGGTGGCTTCAGGTTGGCCGTGGCCACGTTTGCTGGCATCGAGAGTAAATTTGGACTGCATCTACCACGATTCCGAGCGCCTGCCGCCCCCCACGCTTGAGGCAAACGCCTGCACTATGGGGTGACGCTACCCTACACTTCAACAAACACACTTATGAATCTCATAAAACCTTCAGCAGATCAGCTGGAAAGGATGTTTTATGTAATTATTAATCCATATTACAGCTTTAAAGTAGATGGGGATGATCTACCAAAGTTCTGGATTCTTCAGTGGGAAGGTCGTGTGACTGTTTTATTTTAAATGTAAATCATTTTTCATTTGATTCTTTATTTTATTGTATTTTTATTTATTTACCTCAAAAATAACCTTTAACAAACTTCCAAAATGATTATGACCTTCGCAATCAATTCATGTAACTGATCAGTTAGATTTACTAAAGTTGATCCCCTTTAATTTAATTAATATAATGAACAAGTCAGTTGATGCATATTGCAGAGTTTTGACAGTACAAGCATATCCAATTGAAACTAAACAAAGAATTTTTTGTGTAACTGTTTACATTTTCTTTTCTCCTTTTACCATAAATCACATACTTCTCACATTCATTTCATTACTGATGTGGACACTCTCATTTGAATTTATTATAGTATTTCATATTTATGTTTGAATCGTGTTTTGGGGATATACAAGCAATGTTGATTTATAGTCCGGACACTCGGTTTTTACAGATAATGTACTGTATGTTAGTACTGTATTTCTTTACCCCTTGAAAATTGAGGTGAAGACATTATATTGAGCTGTACAGTAGAGCTGATTGTACATATAGTGTGTAAAGATTGTGCCTTACTCTTAAAGTATGGCAGCAATTGATGCACTGATTGAAAGAAAGATTTATTAAAAGATCAAAACGAAACTGTTTTAGCATGTTTTATTCGTCAATACTCATTGTATTTAGCCACACACTTCTCACTTATGGTTTCAATAACATAATTTCTAAAATGTGAAATCTTTTAGCAAGCAAACAATACCAGTTTGCATTGCTATAACATTGATGAGAAAGCCACTATTGTTGACAGTTAAACTCACATGACTTCGTCAATACTTCATGCAGGGAGCTCAGTACAAAAATATACACACACACTGTTCAAGTATACTAAAAAATAACCACCAACCAACGTCGAAAATGCCTTCCTAGCAGCAGGTTATTTCAAATTCACATTTTCAAACATGGGACTGATATAGCAGTAAATGATATCAAGGTAATGAGACCAAACATAAAGTACAATGAACTCTTACACAACAAAAACGGCACACAAGCTCACAGAAATAAAAACTATTTTACCATAAGCAACAATATTAAAGGGATCGTTCCTCTAAATATGAAAACTGTCATTCACTCACTTTCGTGTCATTCCACACCTGTATGACATTGTTGTGCAGAATAACCAGCTCTTTTCCATAATAAAACTGGTTCATTATTCACTTTCATTATTATGGAATGACGCAGTAAACGAAAGGGCGATTCGCAAGCTCGATTAAATTTCATTCATTTTTGCGATCTATGGGTATATTTCAGTTCAAATTCAGCGGTAGGGAAGTGGCAGTGCTGAAAAGCGCTTTGAGAAACCTGATAGGAACCTTCTAACTTCAGAAATGACCATTACGCAAAATAGAAGTTAAAAAAATTAACAAAAAAGTGAGTTGACTGAATTGGTTCAGCTAAACACAGCGCTACACAAATAGCCCACATTGCCACGCTGCCTCTGAAAATAGACAAGAGTAAAAGATTGGTCGTGGTATTTTAAGAATTACCAGCAAATAATCAGAAAAACTATATTTCTAAGCTACCCCCCCAGACAACCCAACCCAAAACCCAATTAAAGGTATAGTTCACCCAATGTTTCTTTCTTCTGTTTAACACAAGAGATATTTTAAAGAATGTTGGTAACCAGACTGTTGACAGAAGCCATTGACTTCCATAGTAGAAAATAAATACTATAGAGGTCAATGACTACCGTCAGCTGTCAGGCCACCAACATTCTTTAAAATATCTTTTGTGTTCAACAGAAGAAAGAAACTCATACAGATTTGGAACAACACGAGGATGAGTAAATGATGACAGAATTGTCATTTTTGGGTGAACTATCTCTTTAAGAACAATCCCCGCCCCGCAGCCGATTATTCATCAGTCATGTTAATCACAGTGCACATTGCCTACACAGCACTGAAACACATACTAACCCTTAAAGTCACAATGAAATCAAATTGACTTATTTTTATGGAATATTGGAGTATTTATTATAAATGATTTATCTGTGGACATCATTATTTATTTATTTTAATTCATGTGCCCTCGTAATTTTTAATTGAAATAACTTCTTGTAGCCACATTTTCTTCTCTGAAGACGTTTTCTGGCACGAGGAAGGAAGAACCCGAGCCCGCGAGAGATCACAACAACAGCAAACCAAAACCATCCAATCAATTCCCCATGGACAAAAACAGGACCCGCTCTATATTTTTTCTTGTTTGAGAAGCCATTACAGAAGAAGACTATCACAACTCCTGTTTCATGCTGACTTTAACCCTAACCTCACTATAGCATTGGTAGCAAATCCTGATAGATAGCATTACTGTTCAGCTTTGCGATCAGATCCACTAATGATATTCCTGAACTGAATGCATCTGAATCTGAAATTTTCTTGAATGATTAACCAATAAAATCAGCTGCGAGGTAGGTTATGCGCTTAAAATAAAAAATCATGCACTATTTTTACCCACCCCCTAGTAAACTATGCAACATTTTTCATTATTTGGATAAACGGTCCCTTGGTAAACAGCACAGTACTAGTGGACATGCTAATTGTGTGTTACATCAGGCTCAGTCTGGGTTTGTGATGACTCTTGGATCTGTGTTTACGTGGTCAGTTCCCCAGGCCCCTCCTCCTCACCATCCCCACGGTTGGCACGGATCTCCATCAGTGTGTGTCCGAAGTGGTTCCAGTCCTCACTGTGGGGCACGGCCAGCTGCAACAGATGAGCGTTTGAGAAACCCAGTGCCAAAAACACCCCACACATCTCCAAAACGCCACATCAAGAGCAAAGCTACGCATTACATGTGCTGTCACAGTGTGGGAGAGGAAAGAGATCACCACACATTGTGATTCAGAGACTGAACAATAAAGCTGCTTGTTTGGCCTTTGAGTGCTGAATATTTATCGTGTCAGTTCTCAGGAAGGGGAAGATGGGGACTATGGGTCGGCTGGCTGACGATGTGGGATCGCTTTCTGCTGTCAGAGTCAGATCTAGACGAGAAAGGAAGGCTGCCTGCCACCCATGCTTAGAGAGAGAGAGAGAGAGAGACAGAGAGAGAGAGAGAGAGAGAGAGAGAGATCTACAGGGTTTAATTAAACAGGAATAGAGAGGTGGGAGGAGATGACAGCCACTTCCAAACCAAAGGCCAAATCAAGCTCTTTTATAGTACAGCAGGTGGTCTTAAGACGCCTTCATCAATAAATGACCTTTTAAAACTGGGATTTCGTCACTGTATATATATATATATATATATATATATATATGTTTTCATGGACATTTTGCGAACTGAAATAACCTTGCCTCGTCAAAAAATATTAGATACTTTACTTAGCTTAACACTTGACACCATTATGGTCTGATGGGACCCTTTCTATGATATCATTATAATTATTCTATGATATAATTTTTTTTTCTGCAGGTTGGTTGGAGCACATGATTTTGATTTTGCAGACAAAAGTTATTTGAAGATTAATAAGTGAAGCAGTTATTTTAAAATAGTTTTTCGGTAACACTTTACAATAAGGTTTCATTTGTTAACATTAGTTAACTGTAGTAGTTAACATGAACGAACACTAAACAATTCTTCTACGGGATTTATTAATATTAGTTAATTACTAATAAATTGTTAAAATCAGCATTAAAGTTAACATTAGTTGTGAACCAACATGAAAATGAACATTTTTATGAACTAACATTAAGACAGGTTAATAAATGCTGTAATGCATAAAATATATTGCGCATTGTTAGTTAGTCAATGCATTAACTAACTTTATAATGAATAAATTATGTTAAACAACTTAGGTTTTAATAAGATTTAAAGAGATGTCAAATTGGGCTTGTTTCTTCAAAAAAGAAAACTAATTTTAAATCAAATTCTTTCTGGTCGGAAAAGAGTAAATCACTGTATCTATGAACTGCAGTAACAGAGTCAGGTCTGAAACATAATCTACGCAAAAATATGAATGCAAAGTAACACCCTGAAATATGCGACTCTTTGCTTTACCACAAGAGGCACTATAACAGATAATCACATAAACGGTCTTCTTCTATGGTCCGCTAGAACTACAGCAAAGCAAGATTGTAAAGACAGGATTTTTTTAGCCTTAAAACCCCCTCTGTTACAGGGGACGACCCGAGTTTGAAGAACAAAACCTTTTTAACATCAAAATGACATCGAACTTTCCGCAATGCGACTCAAGCGTGGTGAAAACATGCGGTGGTGATCCAAAGCAAATATTTAACACAGTCTACTAAATATAACACAAAGGGATCTTGGCAGTCCTCAGAAGTGGTGCTGTTCATGTTGGTGACGGCCTCTGCTGAAGGAGCCCATGTTGAGGGCTTTTGGTAAATAAGCCCCCGTTCCACCGAAACCCTTCAACTTTCCTTCACTTCATTTTATTGATGACCC
This sequence comes from Siphateles boraxobius, assembly GCF_051911475.1. NCBI lineage: Eukaryota > Metazoa > Chordata > Actinopteri > Cypriniformes > Leuciscidae > Siphateles > Siphateles boraxobius. The sequence continues at coordinate 3,421,555 of NW_027508975.1, forward strand.
ACCATTATCATCAGCCCAAGGAGCCCACATGCGCCAGCGACGCACTCTCCAATTACCACAATACACTGCGCTAAGATTAGCACTGCCCCACATGAGGAGAGGCGAAACCCGGAGCCCGAAAACAACATGGTGAACATGGGAGTCCTCGTGGTTTTGCTGCTCTGTGGCGGAGACTCATTCATGTGGAGACGGCCTTAAAATAAAAGATTCAAACAAAAACAAGCTATCCACGGTAAACATCCAGACCCAACTCTGAGAGATTCAATTTCACTTCCGCATCCATGTTCGTGAAGCTCCTGTACAGGCTGAAAATAATCCTGAGAGAATAATAATAACAGTAATTTCACACATTACGCTTCTTAATTACTGACAAGAGATTCATACCTCTCCTACGTCGTATATCCACACACGGCCCTCCGAGTCTCCCACTGCGACCTCTTTGCCCCCGGCGGCCCATCGCACGCGGTTCAGAGCGGGGGAGCCCTCGATGGTCACGCTGGCACTGGGAACCTGCACTCAAAACACACCTCGAATCAGATACAGTGAAATATCAAAGAGATAGTGTGTAAATGATGCTCTCTCACAGCTCGGGAGATTTAATGGACTTCTTAGGCATAATGTACCGCTCAAAAGTTTGACTTCAAAAGTCTCTTATGCTCACTTATGCTGCACTTATTTGGCCTAAAATATTGTGAAATATTATTACAATTTAAAAGAACTTTTATTTTATTTTAATGTATTTTAGAATGTAATTTATTCCTGTGATCAAAACTGGATTTTCCGCATCATTACTCTTCAGTGTCACATGATCCTTCAGAAATCATTCTAACATGCTGATTTTCTGCTCAAGAAACATTTCTGACTATTATCAATGTTGAAAACAGTTATGGCGCTTATATTAATATTTTTGTGGAAACCGTGAGACATTTGTTTTTTCAAGAGTCTTTAAATAATAGAAAGTTAAAAAGAAAAGCATTTAGGTTTAATAGAAATATTTTATTACATTATTATAAATGTCCTCACTGTCACTTTTGATCGATTTAATGCTTCCTCGCTGAATCAAAGTAATAAATTATGTAAAAAACAATACAAAAACAAAACATACTGATCCCAAACGTATGAATGGTATTTTATGTTTCATTGCCAAATTAATCAATTTTGAATCATATTTGGTGATCTGAAAACTTGACGGGTTTAATTTTGTAATTGTATAATGTAAATATTTACAGCTAACTGCCTAAAAATTCAGGAAAACAAAACATGACTGAGTGCAACGAAACATTATCTTTTTAAAAACATCACATATATAAAAATGTAATTTACAAAATTCTAACTCTATATTTCCCCTAAATATTAATAAAAATGACACAAACGACACTTATTGTATAGCCCCTGATATGCTCGCCTTTAAAACCCCAAATATCAACCTGTAATTTACTTCCACTGATGAAACCTCCAATTGAGTATTATAAAATTGTCGAATTTCCCTTCGGAAAACGTGCCTTCAGTTTGTGCATTAACTTTTATTGGATATTATAACTCATAAAACATCAAATGATGTTGTTAGGATGTCTAGTCAAAGCTGAGCTCTAATAGGAAGAAAGAGATGAATCCGCTGCTCTACTGGAAATAGCTATGAGCGCTTTTAATGATTTCATAAATCATCATGAAAAGTTGCGCTGCACACATTAAAGCGATACACGGGTTCTGTTTGTGCGCGTGTGTGAGGTTAATTTCTGCCTATTACTTATGACAGTTAAGACTGGCCTGACACATGTTGTCAGCAAAGATGGAAGCTGTACGCTGGCTAATACAAAAGCTTCCTCGCTTCAGAAAAGGCTAACCACAGCCTGAGAGCTATTAGCGAGCAGCTTCCTCCAAGAGTCAACTGCAAGGTTCAATTGGGTGCAAGCTTCTCTTCGTGTAAATTGGAACCAGGCGAGCCCGCAGTCTGTTAATGGTGTTATGGGTGAAGTTGACAATGGAGAACTGTTGGCTGCTTTCTGGCACAAGATCTTTGGCTGTTAACGCATGTGTCGGTGTGTGCGTCAGCACTGGGGGCTCCTGGTGTTTTGGATAGCATGCATTGTTCTTGAGGCAACACACACTCTTTCATTATCTCTTCTCAACTGACCAAACAAGCTGTTGATGCTGGAATATGCAAAAGGACAGAGAAGGGGCACAAGTTACATAGGTCAGGGTCAAAGGTTACTGATATGACACGAAAGGCCAAATTTACTGCTATACATGAAAGCCATACTTTCAAAACTAATAGAGCCATTACCATGTTTTTTTAGTTTTTTTTTTTTTAAGAAATGGTACCACAGTGGACATGAATTCTTTATAAATACCCAAGAGTACCATGTAAATACCACATTACATAAATAAATAAGAATGCAGAATACACACTGTAAAAAATAATTTTCTTACTTATCAATACTTATCAATTTCCAGTATCAATACTTAAACATTATTATATTAGGATAGAATTGACATAAAATATTAAGTCCTGTTTTCTGGAGAAATAAAAATATTTGTTTGTGCTTAAAACAAGAAATAATACATGTTAGTGGGGTCAGAAAAATACTTAATTCAAAGGGAAAACTAGATTGTTTTTATGACCCCACTGACCGTTTAAAAAAAAGGTTTTATGCACAAACTCACTTTAATTATTATTCTTTTCTTCAGAAAACAAGATTTTATCTTATGCAATTTTGTTTCTAAAGTAAATGTATCTTGACTTGAATGTTTAGATATTGGTACTGGAAATCAAGACAAATATATGAGTAAGAAAATAATTGTTTCAACCTTAAAGCTTTATATATAGAACCTTTTAGGGGTTCCATCAAAGGATAATTGTATTGATTTTGTTTTAATTACTTTAGCTGTTATTCATTTTTACATTTTTTAGCAACTTTTATTAATTAAACAGCTTGTAAACATACTTTATCACTAGAAAAAAATGTAATAACCGATTAAACATGATAGTATTATGCAATAATTTTTTGCCTCTTTAAAACTGAGTCACGAACTCTCGAGTTCAGTATAGAATCCCATTGAATCTTTTTTTCCAAGAGTATATTGTTAGCATGTTGAATATCAGCCAACATTAGAGCAAAGCAGGGGAAATATCAAATATTGGCTGATATATATATATATATAAGATGTTGACCAATATTTGATATTGCATTTACACTAATTCTGCTGACATCTAAAGTTAAGCTTTAAAAACACTATTCATTTATCATTTATTAACACTGTTAAACGTAATCATTAGCAAAATAAGTATAAATTTTTCCCACATTCATTATAATATTGTGAATTTTAGAATTTAGAGTTTTAATATTGGTTATTGGCCAGAACGTTCAAATAATTATTGGCTTATCAGAATGAGCCAGAATTTCAATACCGCTGCATCCCTGTACAATATGGTAATCATTATATATCGAATCACCCAATGTAGAGCGGCCTAGTGGTTATAAAAGCAGATGTGGGATCCAATTCACCTCACCATTCGCCAAAGACTTTAAATCAACATGAAATGGTGTTTGCAACCCATTTTACATTTGTATTTGACTATTTTACTGGAGTTAAACAGGATATTGAAAATAAAAATATATAGGATGGGACTGATTTTATATAATAAGATGCGACAGGAGCATGAAAAGTGGTTTCTATATGAAAGCTGTTTAGAAAAATAAGAGGGCTTGGTTAAAAAAGAAGGCAATTTGACAAATAAAAGATAATTGACAATCATTATTTTCCAAGCATCATTCAGGGTCAGTTCTGATTTCAAGTTGACTTTACTATATATGATTTACAATCAGTGAGCTAGTTGTTGGTTACCTTCCACCAAACACACATGCAGAGAGAGAGTTAAAGTGGGTGTGTATTCCTCAGTGTAAAGGCAGTGTTAGTCAGAACAGATCTCATTTGACACAGGACAGATGTAACACTTCTGAGCTGTGGCCTCAAGGGCCGGCGTGTCCAACATTACGGACTGACGTATTGTGTGAACGGTCCATGTAGCAGTAAGTCAACTGTCTCATAACAACATCATAACATGTGATGTACAATGACACTCCATTATCAGTGATGAACGCGGATGGATCCAGTATATGACAGTTAATATGACCTCATCATTCTACAGCGTCTGCAAGCCAAAATCAGCATTTCTGTATCGTTTTTGCCTTGTTTTCAGAAAAAAAAACATCTGATATATACATCTTTAGAAAAAATCCTTAAGAAGGGACTCATTTTATGTGTTTTATATACTTTTTTGTACTTATACAATTATTCTTATTTTTTGAACATTTTATTCATTTTTTAAATAATGTTTATTTTTTTAATTCAAAGGCAATTTTTTGTTTACAGAGAATATATCTTAAATATTTTTATATATTTTTTAATAAAATTTAATAAAATTTTTTTTCATATATTTACTGTATATTGTATTAGTTTATTTTCATATAATCAAATTAATTGCATATTAAAGTATAAAGCTAACAAAATTAAGCTTATGTTTGGAAAAAGATTAAAAGAAATCCATATTCGAGTAAAATATGAATACATTTATACATATTTTAAAAATATTAATAAAATTAATCATATGAATCATATGTGGTTTACATATATATAGGCTATATATGTTTAATATATTTCTATAATTCATATAATTATCATATAAATATTCTGCCAGGAACATCATATATAGAATCTTTTAGGGATTCCCATCATGGTATCATTTTATGGATTTAATAAATTTTGTTTTAATTTAATTTAAAAAGTAATTAATTACATGTTATGAATTAAGAAGCTTGTAAAAATATTTTATCACTACAAAGAATTGAAATAACCTGTTAAGAATGAAAGTATTATGCAATTATTGAAGATATTTCTCCTTATCTAGAGCCTTTTTGGCATAAAGTGTTCTTTAAAACCCTAGTTTTATAAAGAATCCAATACACAATTTTTCTTCCCAAGTAAATATGTCTTGTTTTAGGAACATTTAGTAAAACATTGAAAAATAAAAGTGATTGTCTGTGACACGGCACAGTCACTGAAGGTCTTGAGAGACGGTGGCCCTAGAGGACCAGGTTAAACCGCTTGGCTGGGCCGTTGCCCATGGGAACTCAATGACTCTGGAATGGTGGAGAGAGAGGAATCCGCACACATCGGAGTAATTAGCCTTCAGCTTGCTATGTGTGTGTGGAAAGGAACGTCGCTGGATTGTTGTTGGTGAGGAGCTGTCAGAAAGCTGATTTAAAGGCGGCCTGTGGGGAGACGCCCATACAGAAAGGAACTTGTTGTTGTTTTGATGCATCTTTTGGCCTGGCGTGATCTGGGGGACCAGACCGAGAGCGTTACCTCACCTCAGTGTCGTTGTTCAAGTTCCACAGATCCAGACGACCCATGCCGTCCACGGCGGCGAAGAGCGAGGGGTGCACGGGTGACCACATCACATCATAGACGTAGTCTGCATTATCCTCAAACGAGTACAGCGGCTTGTTTTGCTGAGGGGGACACAACATGAGAAAAAGGAGGTGAAATAAACAGAGGGCTAACAGGACAAGCAAGAAGGTGGTGGGCTTGTAAGGAAACAGGAAGAGGGTGAGAGAGAGGCAGATTGAGAGAATGAGAGAGTGGCATAGGCAGTAGACAGAGTGGCGCTGCTGCAGCCCTGGGGCCTGTCTGGGATTGGGCTAATTAAAACCTTTGCACATTCAAGCAGTGTCATAAAAAAACACTAGATGAAAGTCTCTCCAAGGTGTACTGTAACCTAAGTGTAACAGCTGTCTGTGGCATAGAAGAAAAGAGAATAAAGGAGAGAGAGAGATGCATTCCGAACAGGTACGAGGGAGACAGCTGGGCGGACCACAGAACGATAATGAACCTCACAGACACACGCTAGAGAATGTGACCCGACTCCAACACACCAGCAGTGTGCATACTTCATCGGAAAATCTTTCAAAATAAACACAATCTGCCATGGTACAATCAGAAAAAGTGTGGAAAATGATGAAAAACATACAAAAAACATTAAATATGAATGAATTAATAAACAAACTAGCATTCAAAAGTTTGGGGTCAGTCGTTTTTTTTGAGGATGCATTAAATTGATCAAAAGTGACAGTTTATAATGTTACAGAAGTTTTCTAATTTCAAATAAATGCTGTTTATTTTCTATTCATCAAAGAATCCTGAAAATAGTAAGCTGTTTGATAAGATATTGATAAGATTATGATGTTTCTCGAGCATCAAATCAGCATATTAGAATGATTTCTGAAGGATCATGTGACACTGAAGACTGGAGTAATGATGCTGAAAATTCAGCTTTGATCACAGGAATAAATTACATTTTAAAGTATATTCAAATAGAAAACAGTTATTTTAACTTGTAATAATATTTCACAATATTATTGTTTTTACTTTGATCAAATAAATGCAGCATTAGTGAACATAAAATGAAAATGAGTGTAAATGAACACCAAGAGTACAGCAGCCGTAAAATCACACTAAAAAGTTATTTTTCTGAAGTATATAACAGTAAAAAAAGTAGATTTTTCTTTTTATTAAATATTGACAGAACACAATTTGAGTGAAAACAACCACTTCTTCAACAGTTACAGAAAAATGCTGATTTAATCAACTTCCACAGAACAGAGAGATTGTCACTGGATTTGAGAGCTCAAGTCAGGAAACTTTTGCAATGCATGCCGACAAAAACATAGATAGCACAGAGAGCATATTTCATTTGATGCAAAATAAACTGAGGCAGTGAGGAAACTCATGAAAATTCCAGTATGAAATGAATGGTGGTTTCCATTTCACATTGAGTATGTCATGTGCCGCTATGGTAATTTTGTTATTTACTTATGTTATGATCAAACCAGTAGAGGTCCAATTAGAAGTTTAACTATGCTCAACAGTCGATCTGATCCACAGGATCCACGGCCACAAATCCAAATCCTGAAGGCGCCAGTGCTGATTCTGCGCTCCCCGAGGACCACAGATCAGTTTGCCGAGCATTTTTTTCCCTCTAACAGAGCGTGATGTGCGCACTCCTCAACCTCTCATTCATTTGATAACCTCTCTGATGCCTCTGTAGAGACCTAGTGATGGGATTTAGTATTAGTACTCACTGTAAATGGTGCTTATTCGTGTCACCACCATCACAGACCTGGATGAGGGCCGCCATGCAGATCGAAAAGTCATCAAGGGCTCGTCATGGGCACTTAAGGACACAAATTAAGGCACAAGGAGGGTTTTCCGAGCAGTCTTTGGCGGGAAACATACCAATGGTTTTTCCTTCCGTCATTTAAACACTATTAGAAGAAAAGGTTCTATATAGAACCTTAAAAGGTTTTGTCAGAAGCTTCATAGGACATTTTAAAGGTTCCAATCATGAGATCATTTTATGGATTTAGTTTAAAAGCAGAGAGCCTGTTCTTTCTTTTAATATATTGTGATATTCATATTACTAAATATTCTGGGGGCCATGAACATGTGTCATTTGAAATTGGCATTATTGCATGTGACTGATAATGTGTGGAGGCTCACAGGGAGCTCAGATCCAAGTTAAGGTGTGCGCACAACCACACACAGGAGAAAGAGACAGGCCTGCATTCCTGCGGCTCTCCTCAAAGGGGATGGAATTCCCCCGTCCCCAAAAAATAACACATGCACATGCATAACATCCCAGGAATGTTTTAATATCTGTCAGAATGCACAAAGTGTAAGATTTGTAGAGAAAACGCATGGAGCACAAGTTAAAGAGACAGGACGGTATGTTGTGGTTTCGGGAAGCTCAGCACTTTACGTACGCTTGTGCACATAGATAGCGACGAGTGTGAGAACATGATACGTATACTGTAGCTCTCATTCATGAAGCTCAGCTGTATTAAACATCGCAGGGCCTGAGGCAGTAGATGTGCCGCTTTCCCTGTTAAATGACCCGTGTCCTCCATCCACTTCAGTTTATTTGCCCTTTTCTGCTTTTTAACTCCTTGTTAACTCGTTTTAAAGGGACAGTTCTCACAAAATGTCCACTGTGTTTGTGGTCGGTAAGATTCTTAAATGTTTTTTGTCTCTTATGCTCAAAAAGGCTGCGTTTATTTGATCAAAAATACAGTAAAACTATTTCTGTTTTAATATATTTTCAAATGTAATTTTTTCCTGTGATGCAAAGCTGAATTTACAGCATCGTTACTCCAGTCTTCAGTGTCATGACATGATCCTTCAGAAATCATTCTAATATGATGAAGAAGAAACATTTCTGAATGTTATCAATGTTGAAAACAGTTGCGCTGCTTAATATTTTTGTGGAAACCAAGATCTATTTTCAGGATTCTTTGATGAATAAAGAAACAGTGTTTATTTGAAGGAGAAATCTTTTGTAACATTGTAAATGCTTTTACTGCAAATTCTGTCAAAATTTACACATCATACTGTTGTCCCAAACCTGTAAATTACTTCATGTTTGGTCTGTTTCTCACACAAATCTGTATTATGACTTTGAAAGACTTTAAATGTAACATTATTGTCCCTATTATTGTAAATGCATTGGAAAAGAGCAACCATTTTTTTTACATTTCCCAATTTGTGTTCCACACAGAAATGAAAGTCACGCAGGTTTGAAAGATTAGGAACATTTTTGGTCAAACTTTACGTTTAACTACTACTTATACTTTCAATTCCTACCAGAGTTTGTGTCACTGACATCTCTTCGTCAAGCTATAACACTTTTTTGTTTGTTATTATTTGTGCCTCTCTCCTCCCGTAACATTCCTTCTACGTCCATCTTTTATTCATACTTGGCCTCCATGCTTCCCATACTCTGTGGTTAATGTGATCTGAGCCAGTATCTCCAGACACAGATTGCAGTATCTGTGAGCACAACCATGTCCATACGTCTCCCACCCTAACCCGCTCTTGCTCAATCTCTTTGGTCCATGTGGTTTGAACCCCAATCAAGCGACTCAATCATTCATTTCTGAACTTGTAGATTAAGCTCCAAGGCAAAAAGCCACTGTCCAGCGGTCTCGAAGCTTTGGACACAGAACGGATTTACTTGCATGTATGAGACACTGCCAAGATACTGTCTTCATGAACAAAGCAGGGCTTAAAATGCCCTTTACAAAAGCCTGCATTAATGTTGAATTAGCCTGGTTAGTACATTAAATATTATGCATACACAAAAAAATGCATTTAATAAAAAAATATGGTCACACTTTAGATTAGGGTCCAATTCTCAGTATCAACTAACTATTAACTTCAACTTTTGCCTCAATAAACTCCAAATTACTGCTTATTAATAGTTAGTAAGGCAGTTCAATTTAGGTATTGGGTAGGATTAAGGGATGTAGAATATGTCCATGCAAAATAAGGCATTAATATGTGCTTTATAAGTACTAATAAACAGCCAATATCCTTAATATGCATGCTAACTAGTTAATAGTGAGGATTGGACACTAAAGTGTTACCAAAACAATATTATTTGAAAACATCATATTATCTTACATAATTTCACTTTTTTTTTTTAACTAAATTTTGATTCTAGATATTTGTTAAAACAACAACAATATGGATTAAGCAAATGATAACTATCTGACGAGACATTTCAATATTAATGTTGTACTTTCTGAGCGTACAAAAACCTTAAACAAAAATGTTTTCTGCTGTTAGAATGGCATGGTTTAAATATTTACATGTATAAATATTAAAATACCAGTGAATTAACAGAAGTGCTACAAAATTTCAGACTCTTGAATGAATTCATTAATGATACACTGGTAAATGTTTGAATGGTGACTCATTCCAGTCCATGAGCCGGCAATGTGTCTCATTAAAACTGTTGATTAGTCATGCCACATTTGTTTAGAATATCTTGTAGTGTGGTGTCAACAGAGTGAGGTACTCTGATGATACTCTGTCTTACCTTTGTGCTCCACAATTTTACAGTCCAGTCGAAAGAAGAGGTGACAAAGAGGTGGGAGAAATCGACAGGGCCCACAGCACTGTGACAACTGATGCCTGTCACTGGCCCCTGATGGCCCTCAAACATCTCACAGATACCAGCTTTACTGTGGAGCAACACAAAGCGATGGTCAAAAACAAGAAATAACCATTTAAGGCCCTCTACACACCTGATGTAAGTCTAGTGCATGTACGTATACTTTACTGCTCAAAAGTTTGGGGTCAGTAAGATTTTTTTAAAGAAATTGTACTTTTATTCAGCAAGTTTTAATAGGTAGTAAAGACATTTCTAATGTTACATAAGATTTATATTTCCAATAAATGCTGTTCTTTTCAACTCACTATTCATCAAAGATTTGTAACTATTATATATTTTTTTCAGTATTAAGTAAAATGCATTAAATATTAACAACTGTTTTCAACATTAATCACAATCAGAAATGTTTCTTGAGCAGCAAATCAACATATCAGAATGCTTTCTGAAGGATCATGTGACCATGAAGACTGGAGTAATGATGCTGAAAATTCAGCTTTGCATCACAGGAATAAATTACATTTTAATATATACTGTATATATATGAAATTGTAATAATATTCCACAATATTACTGTTTTTAGTGTATTTTAGATCTTTCTCTTGGTAAGCATATAATTATTTAAAAACCATTAAAAAATATTACCGATTTGTACATGCTTTTCTAAATGTTTTGATCAGAAAGCCATATGTAAGCAAAGATTAGAACCCTTGTTTTGATTGACAGGTGAGTAGGCGGTCCTTCGCTGCTGTCTGGGACGAACATCACTACAAACGCCATCAGAAAATGTGGCCACGTGTGTTTCCGGCTACCTCTGAATTTGTTTTAAGTGATTGTTTATTTATATTTAATTTATCTCTGGACATTTATGATCGGATCACCCGAGGACAAGAACTATAACAATAACGAAAAAGAATTTTTAAAAGAATAGCAGAGTCCCCACCACAATTACAACGATAACGGCACAAAGAAACAACATTGTTGGAATCACTTTCAGATCTATTTTTTCCAGCTGATGAATTATTAAAACACTGACAGCCAATTAGAATCCAGCCTGCTTTAAAGAGCTCGAGCATTTAAAGCGACAGACGACATAAATGGTGCATGCGCTTAGAATAAACAAAACGATATAGTGTGTTGGTGTGGACACTATTATAGTTATCATTATAGTTATTGTTCTTGGTGTGAGCGAGCCTTAAGGGTTATCATGAACAGTGTGCCAAATGTATGCGTGTGTGTGTGCCACTCACCTGCCGTGTCTGGACGCTGTGTACACTGTCCCCTCCTCACTGCCAACTATATAATTATTGACGTCTCCAGTGGGAAAGGCCATCCCAGTCACAGCCACTGGCTTAGACTTGTTATAAACAAGCTCCATGCTCTCCTACAAATGAGCAAGCAGACTTTTATACAGGTGTGATGGATGCTGGTCGAGTGTCAGGTGTTGATCAGATGTGCCAGAACTGACCTGAGGCTGTGACAGCATATCCAGGCTCCAGGAACACATACGTCCATCTGTGGACACCGTGATCAGGTTGTTGGCGTTCTGGGTGCCGACCACATTGACGCAGTACACTGGGTGCTTTGAGGAGAAACATATACAGTATGTCACATACAAATTCGTATACAGTAGTAGTGGCCAAAAGTGATGTCCGCAGGGGATATTTGTTGACCCTACAGGTTTGATTAACCATCAAAATATGAGGAAAATATTAAATTTTTTTTCTTTAAATATTATAAATATGAGGGAAGAACAAAACACTAAACTTGGTTAAGGTATTTAGCTGACAAAATTATTTGGCAAAAAAGGCTAACTACAGCTACAGGTTTTATTTTACTATGCAAAAAAAGGCATACATTGACTACAACATAACAGGTATTAATATTTTGTTGGTTCTCTCTTTTGCATGCGTTCATAATTTCTTTGTATGACAGCCTGGCCAAGAATTATGTCACACAATTTGGCATTTTTCATTGCATGCTCACAGTACAACTATGCAACATGCTTAAAAAATCTTTAACAATTTAAAAATATATATTTAAATAAAGGGTGAAGAATACTACTGTATGGCCAGCAAACATGTTGCAAAATTAAAGCTATGAACTGAATGTGTACACAGACACAATACCTCGCCTGTGAACTAACATGGCTCGGGCATCTGCCCGTCTGCAAATACAGTTGATTGTGTGAATCCATTATGTCGTTATTGCCGTCAATTTGATTTTGTTTTTTGACCAACAATGGGCTCTTTCAGATGAGCCGGTGGAGTGGTGAGACGGCGGCCGGGACATAGGCTTTCATTATTAAGGGCACGGGAGTTTAAACCCTCAGCATGTATGGCATTCAGGGGCCGTGTGTGTGGCAGCTGAGCACAATAAGGGTCTATGGACGTCCCTTTCCTCTGCTACTAGGCTGTACTGTCTTTATTGCATGACAAGGAGTTAGATGGGGCTCATTGAGCCTGACTGTGCTGACAGACGGAGTCTAGCCCTGCGTAGACTTTTGCACAGAGAGAAGACGAGGTCAGGAAAATGTTGAGGGATGATTAATCCCAGTCCCAGCATTATGTCTGATTAAAGGGATAGTCCACCCAAAATGAATATTCTGTCAGCATTTACTGACTCTCATGCTGTTCCAAACCAGTAAGATTTTCTTTGTTCTGTGGAACTCAAAAGAAGATGTTTTTAAGAATATTCATGCCATACAAAGTCGTTACTTAATGAAAATCTTGCTTGACAGTCATGTTCACCATTTACATTCAGAGTATGGAATAGAGCGGCTTGGGCATTCTGATATATCTCATTTTGTGTTCCACAGAATATGACTCTTTCACAACACTTTGGTTTTAACTTTAAATTGCCCCAATTATGCTATTTTAAAGGATCCTATTTTTAATTTAGAGGTCTTCTACAATAGGTTAATATGCATCCAAGATCAAAAAACACTTTATTTTTCTCATAGTATACATTGCACATCACCTCATTTCTCAAAGAGCCTGAAAACGGTTTGTTTGAAGATTTAGTCTCTCTAAGCCCCTCCTTTCCGAGAGCCTACTTTGCTCTGATCTGTTGTTATTGGTCCAGCAGAATTGTAATAAAACTGCACATTTTAGAGTGGCCTTTTATTGTGGCCAGCCTAAGGCACACCTGTGCAATAATCATGCTGTCTAATCAGCATCCTGATATGCCACACCTGTGAGGTGGATGGATTATCTCGGCAAAGGAGAAGTGCTCACTACCACAGATTTAAACAGATTTGTGAACAATATTTGAGAGAAATAGCCCTTTTGTTTACATAGAAAAAGTCTTAGATCTTTGAGTTCAGCTCATGAAAAATGGGGGCAAAAACAAAAGTGTTGCGTTTATAAATTTTTTTTAATATATATATATATATATATATAAAAATACACATATACTTTAAATATTCATAATGGCTAGCACAGAAATAGTACAGAAATTTAAATAATTTGTTTTAGATTTGTCTTTGTTTTCAGGCTTAAATTAGTGAAGAAAAGATTTTACACCTGGTCATTCATGTGTTTTAACTTGCAGTGCTGAAAACAATGTCTTCTTGACATGTCGACAACACGAACCAATGTTTTCCAGGCCTCAGCTACAACTACAGTGTTTGAGGGCAGGGCAATGTAGACGTTTTTCACAGGCAGCCAATGAAGACCATAGGCTGGTATTATGCAAATTTGTTACACAGGTATGTAACTGGAATTGAGACTGACGACTCGTTTCGGCAGTTCAGAATAAATTTCTAGACCACAACTCCATTTATTGTGCACTTTGATCTTTGAAACTTTGCAGACCTTTTACATTCACAGACAGCTATATTACATAGTGCATGAAAGGAAATATTTGAAAAAGCATGATGGGGTAATTTAAGTTTAAGAAGGATGATTGTATCTGTAGTGTTCTTACTGTATGCGCTGCAGCGGACAGGGGAGTCCTCTGAACTGGCGTTCTTCTGTGACTTCTGTTGTCCCAGAGAACAATCTGCCCCGAATATGTGCCCCCCACCAACAGGTTAGGATGAAACCGGGCAAAACCCACCGACACCACTGGAGACTGGAAAAGACAAGACAAAATCTTTAGGACAAAAAGACAAAGGAAAGAGAGAATGATGAAGGTGATGATAAAGGCAAAGGAGGAAGGGTGGGCAGAGTAGCAAACTATGCTAAGGATTGTGGGAACAGCAGTTTTATATTACAGCATCATAAACAGAGTGCACTAGAGCGAAAAGCACTGGCTTTTGTTGTGACAGCTTTTCCCTCCATCTTCACTTTTATTGAGTTTTTGGTTCCTCTTCAGTGCCTGTCACATGAAACGTTCCCTAATGCTTACATATTTTCACACAAAATTCTCTGCAGTGGCCTTACTAGGCGCTTTCACAATTATCTCAGGAGACCAATTACTGACAGCAAGGAGACAACGGTATTTTGTTTTACTTGCAAAACTGCCCTTTTCGTGGTGATGTGACAGCAGCGGGACAGAAGTGTAAAAAGCGTGTTTTCATTGCGCTCTCCAGTCGTCAGTAAAGCAAAGACTCGGACTGTCTCCCTTCATGCCCCGCACCATCTGCGGCCTCCCCGTCATGCACACAGAGTTCATTTTAAAGTGACTGGAAAACAAACCAGAGAAAAAGAAAACACGCTTCTCTTTTCTTTCATTCGTTCCCCCCTCTAAAAAAATACAGCTTCTAAGAGGCTTCGGGAGCAGCTTCACATATGAGGTGGTTTTTTAAAAGGACTCAAAATAAACCAAGTTGGAGGGGTAAAAATAAAGCCGAGTTGAGTTTATTTACACTCAGGAAACGCAGGCAAATCTGGTTTAGAGTTTAAACGCATTAAGACAAAAGCGTTTGATGGTTGGACTAGAGATTATTTGACTGATTGTGTGATTGACTGCGGCCTGAGTGAGAAATACTACACAAATACAGAGAACCGGTTCTTTACAGAGATTATTCCCTTCATTTACATACCAGAAATGAATGACGTTATGTTTCATTAAAGTCACCATGAAATCAAAATTTGTATTTCTACCAGAAAGACTCAGGAGGCAAAATGACGTAACAAAGCATATATTTTATAACAGCCCAGCAAGCAAGTATTGTGATATAAAGTTCTCTGGCGTAGGCCCTGTCCGTAACTCGCAATCCAAGGGTAACGGATTCTGCATTTCCTGCCTGAAGACGAAAGCAGGGGTGCAGCCGAACCCCTGGGAGGTACGGGAATGGACCATCCTGGTTGTGGTGTGGAGGATGGAGGTGAATGTTGGCATCAGCATCTGCGAACTCAGACATGTGTAAGTACCGATCTTTTATACTACGAGTATTAGAACACGATGAGTTAGATGAGAAAGTGACGTAAAAATTGAGTCTTCCTGGCAGAACTTACGCTAAAGCTTCCATTTCTTTTGTGGAATATTGCATAGTAATAATAGATCATTTATACATGCACATTTATTTATTTATTTCTTTAACAATCACATGACATTGTAATCTAATCTTTAATCAAAATAACTTCCCCTCCCCCTTGCAGCGATGATGTGTTAACCGACACGAGGGCGGGGCAACCTGTCACTCACATTAGATCCACCAATAGCCAACCACAACCATCCAATCAATTCCCCATGGACAAAACCAAGTCCCGCCCTACATTTTTTCTTGTTCGAGAAGCCATTCTACTTGGATAGATATCACAATAAGGAAGAAAAGACAATCGCAACTTCTGTTTCATCCCGACTGGATTTCACACGCGAGTTCTTTAAAACAAATACTCATGGAACTATTTTTCAGCGGTGTTGCAACACTGCTACTTAATCTACAGTGCAACACATACCGAGTGCAATCATCAGTGATTAATGTAGCTGTAGCTGTAGTTTCTGAATACAGAATACAGGAACTTTAAATACAGGAGTCAAAACCATACAGGGTACCCCAAATCCTAATGGTTCTCAAACAATTGACTCTTTTGAGCCAGTTCTTTATAGTGAATCAAAACCATACAAGCACACACCCAGGGTAAATCCAAACGATTCATGAACAAATTAGTTATTTTTGGTGAATCAAAAATATAGAGTGATCAATGTAGTCGAGTCGATTCTTTATAGTGAATCAAAACCATAAAGCACAAGTGCATTCCAAATGATTCACAAACAAATTACTGTGAATGATTTGGTTCTTCATAGTGAATCAAACACATAGAGCTTACAACTTACTCATGCGACTTAAATCAGTATAGCCACTGACTGGTTGTTCATATTATAACATATGTAGTTTAAGATACACATTACATGTCCTGTAATCAGTGGTATTTTATAAATTAAATGTTACCACATTTTTTGTTTGTTTAGTATTATTTAATACAGTTAAAGACAATATTTGGATTGCATTTATGCTGCCTATAAAAAGACTATGAATAGTTGCCGAAAAAATGACTACAATCTAAAAAATGCTGGGTTTTTTCAACCCAACTTTGGGTAAAATATGGACAAACCCAGCCATTGGGTAAAAATTTTAACCCAACGTTTGGGTTTGTCCATATTTGACCCAAAGTTGGGTTTAAACATCCCAGCATTTTTTAGAGTCTAGTCTTTAAAAAGTCACCTTTTGCAAGAACTGATTTAAATGTATTAGCTTCTAATTTATTATGATTCCCACCCCTAACTACAGTATTATGGTAGAAATAAAATAGAAAGCAGATACTTGCAAGTTACTACACCGGCTGCAATAATACAATCATTGGACATCAAAAGCCAACATTTCAGTTAATAAATTGATTAGTATCTTTTAAGAGGTTGAAAAGTTTCACTCAAGTCTTGATTAGTCTGATTGCCAGTACCGCTGGAAAAGTATCTCTGTTCGGTGATTAATGATCAGTCAGTCCTGAATACTAATACAGAGACAGGGGAACATTGCTGCTTAAATACACGGCTATTTCAATCAGAGCCACAAGCCGACCTCTGAACCAAGTCTCTTTCCCTCTCTCCTATAGTCATGTGTCAGGGACACGCTCCCCAGACCAGCGCTTTATTACTGGGCTAATGAACATGAGCTGGGGTCACCACAACAAGAGGGTAATAACTCCACTATGAAGCCATTAATCAGAGACTTAATGAAGTATCGTAACCTGAAACTTCAGCTCAGGAGAGTAGTCCAGCCAACAGCCAATCACAGGCTTCTCCGCACACCACTGTTTTTATCAGGCTCGTCTGCTGTGGTATCATCACTGTCCTACTACAACCTCTGAAGACAGTCTCGATCCCTCCGTTTTCTGTCCCTATAAACATGCTAATTCTATAGCAGAACAGATTCATTTTGATTGGATAAGCGGATTTGTGTAAATGTATCCGTTCAATCGTTTACAAAACTTGACTATCTTTGGACAACAACCAGTCTGACCTACTCCTGGCAGGGTTATTATTTTTAACTAAAACTATTAAAAACACTTTAGTTTAGGGTCCAATTCTCAACTATAGTTGCTTATTAGCATGCATATTACTAGTATATTGGCTGTTTATTAGTACTTATAAAGCATTTATAAATGCCTTATTCTGAATGACCATATTCTACATCCCTTAATCCTACCCAATACATAAACGTAACTACCTTACTAACCATTAATAAATTACTAACTTACTAACTAATAAACAAAATTACTAAAAAAGAATCTTAAATTAACAAGAAAACTAAAAATATAAAACTCAAAATATTAATAAAACTATAATAAAACTAAAATTAAAAACTAAAAATGCACATGACTTCTTGGCAATACTGTATTTTTTTTAATCCCAAAATAATTTAATTTAAAACAAATTTAACAAATGAATGTTTCATTGGAAGTCATATAAAACACTGAAATGTTAGTAAATTAAATTCAAATTAATTAAATTTAAAAAATACATCAAACAGTAAGGTAAATATAATTATATAAAAAGAGATTAGAGCAAAAAATGGAGTTATACATAATGTAGGACAGTTTCTTGATGGCAAAATCATGTGTGAAAATCACAAACTTAGATTCTGTAGTGCAAAGTATATCTTTTTTGAAAAGGTCAAAGAGGTCAAACTTTGTCCAAACCCAAAATAGTTTGTAATTTGAGCACTGGATGACAATGCCTTGCTAAGGGGCAACACTGTATCGTCGCTTCACTCCATAAAGTTCAATGCACTGGACAATGCTGACATGATGTGAACGGGCCTTTAATGTTGAATAACATGTCACAGGGCAATCTCAGTTTATAAAACATCAGATGTATTCTTCCCTCATTACTGTAACCACATAAATCCATAGCGACCTTTTGCTCCATAACGAAGCGCAGAAAAATATGACAAGTATTTGAACTCTCTTCAAAGTCATAATCTAAACATGGCAAAGTGCATGGCGCTGAGAGGAAACTGTATGAAAAGGCTGTATATTCACACCATATGGAGAGCGTAAGTTAAGATCTGGCTATCTTCAACGCATGGATTCTGAAATCACCTCCTCAGTTTTACTGGAAGCCCACAAACACTATTCGAGCACTGTGCTCCACATGCAAGCTTTTGCTACTGGAATTAGCTCACTTTGTCCTATACAACTGTTGGCTTGTGATATTTTCAGTTCTGTAGTGGAATTGCAATGCGATAAATCCATTTCAGGTTTTAGTTTGTTCAAATTTGTCTTTGTCAATATTACACTGAACAAAAAGTATTGTGGCAAAATTATTAAGTGAAAAGAATACGGATTATCATTTAATGTGCCAAATTTACTTTGTAGTCTTTGAAGTTAATTCAAAGAATACAATAGTACCATGACCAATAAAATCATGGAAGCGATTTGTTACAGTCAATATTAGGAAGTTTCCTGTTTGTTGTCGCCACCAAATTTCACTATTTCATCCATTTCGTCAATGCAGTCATTTCACCGACTGATTTAATTGAGAATATTTTACATTACAAGCATAGCTTGACGTTGAACAACCCAAAGCTCTGATGAAAGTCTTATAGAAAAGTAAAATGAAAGTGAAAAGACAATCCCACAACACCTTCCTTGTTTTACTGGGACTAAGTGCTTCGGACAAAATAATATCAATGGGAATGGTTCAGTATGGGATAATCCACAAGACTAACCCTGGCATGAGGAACACTCCCTCCTTTGTTGCCCCCTTTTTTTGAGGGACGAAAGGGAAAAGAGAAGGAAAAAAAAGTCGGAGCCATTTGTCAGGGAGCAGATGACTGTGTAACAGACAGTACATTCACTGCCGCCTCCTCCTGAAGCACCACAATCATGTGGTTCTCAGCAAAGCTTATCAGCTCCAGATGCACTCCTCTGTCTTCCACCAGCATCCTTCGCTCCCTACCTCTTTTTTTCCCAAACGGATTTTGTCACTCTGCGGTTACTGGCACAGGCCTTGTAATACCATATCTCCGTTTCAAAGAACAATGGAGTTGAAGCCAGTGAATGCGAGTAGTTTGATCTCTCTCTTTTACCTTCGGACAAGAGGAAAGAACGGCCGTGTCCCAGTCAATATGAATGAACTGTATTCTTAGTATAGTCAAAAATGCATGAAATGCAATTCTATACTTCATACTTTCATTTGATTTGGTAGTGCACTTATAAATGTGAATTTGTTCATCCTCAAAATACATAAATCTAAAAATTTAGTCAACATGCTCTCAAATTCAGCTTGCTCCACAAACTTACATCATTCCACTTTAGACTGAATACACTTAAAGGGATATTTCACAAAAAAAATTACATTTTTGTCATTACTTACCCTCAAGTTGTTCCAAACCTGTATGAGTTTCTTTTGTTGAACAGAAACATCAACCGTCAGTTCACCAACATTCTTCAAAATATCTTCTTTCGTGTTCAACAGAAGAAAAACACTCATACAGGTTTGGAACAACATGAGGGTGAGTAAATGACAGAATTTAAATTTTTGGGTGAACAATCCCATTAATTCCTAAATAAATCCCATAGACCTTCACTTTTGGCCAATAGTTAGGGCTACTACATCATTTAAAAATGGTCTACTCAGGGGATTGCTTAAACGACTTTATATTTAGAGTGATTTTTAGAACTATATCTTTATCATTATAGTTATCGACCTTGGTGTGAACGGGCCTTACAATGTCCATTTGAAAAGTCTCTATATTCTCTATATCAGTGCACAATGTTTCTGAACTCTCTGAAAGTTGCATTAGTAGTGTGTAGAAAGTAGCAGGTATGGTAAGGGGCGTCACATTTCCGAAACACGCTGGAAGCGGCTGATCAATCACAACACACTGGTACAGTTGACCAATCAGAGCACATTGTGCTTTTTAGAAGGAGGGGCTTCATAGAGACAGGAACTAAACAGAGCGTTACTGACAGACTGGGAAGAGAGGAGCTGCAACAATGCAAAAATAATGTTTTTGAACATTCCAGTGTGAAAACCCATTCTAGTAGATAGCAAAAACAAAATCAAGACTTTGAAAAGACACATAATAGGTCCTCTTTAAATGAGATTAAAGATGAAACTTTTCTATGCACTTTTTACCATGCAAACTGTTACAGCTAATGTACAGTACTCTAATTAAAGCACTGATAAAAGCACCTAAAAAAACAAAAAAAGAAGAAACAAATTCCAAATAAACTAGTCAACCATCATGACCCATCCCCCTATTTACATCAATGCTTATTTGTGGATACAAGAGCCGGCAGTAAAACCATAGCGGACTGGAGGTCTCTGCTCTTCCGGTCTCGAAAGCTGTGAGTGGTTTTGAAGCCTTTCTACACTCAGCTTTATGAGCACATGCAACTCCATCCACCAGCATTATCCAGAGCGGGCATCTCTCCAAGCTCCTGCGAACACATCTTCCTCTGTGCCAGCGAGCCTCAGGCATCCAGCAGGGGTTCACACAGAGTCATACTGGGTGAAAAATTATAAATGATATCAATAAAATACAGGCGATGCAGATGAGGGCTGACAGTATCGGTGAGCAGTTTTTCGGGGTGAGCCCTTGATGTGGCGAGAGGCAGCCCACTTTAGAAGGTCATGTGATGCTACTGGCGAGCAGGGCCTGCTGTGATGATGGGCCCGAAAGAACAGCAGAGAGCAGGGAGCCAAGATCACGCCACACTGAGCCCAAAACAAACCAAAACCACCTCTGAAATATTCCACAACTGTCTGAACAGGAGTGGCCTTTTATAACCATCCAAAGCCGGAGAAACTGTGAAACGAAGAAGGAGAGGATAAAGACAAACTTAAGCTGCGTTTCAAACCCTAGTGCTGTCTTCATTGGCAGCATTTTTAAAGCGTTTTCCAGATGTAAAGTTTTAAAATGTGCACTACCATTCAAAAGTTTGGGATGATTTAATCAGGATGATTAAAAAAGACTTTTTATTTAGCAAGGACGCATTAAATTGATCAAAAGTGACAGTAAAGACATTTACAATATTACAAAATATTCTATATATCCATTTCAATTAAATGCTCTTCTTTAGAACTTTTGATTTAATGTTTCTTGAGCAGCGAATCAGCATATTATAATAATATCTGATGGATCATGTGACACTGAAGACTTGAGTAATAATAAAATCAGCTTTGAAATTACAGAGGGAAAAAATCAATTCAATAGAAAATCAATAAAAACAGATTAAATTGAAAATTTTAATAATATTTCCAAAAATATTCATCAAATAAATGGAGTTTTGGTGAGAAACTTCTTTCAAAAACATTGAAAAATCGTACTTTTAAACGGTAATGTATGGTAATGTATATGTAACTCAATTACGCAACCTACTAATATACCTGATTCAATCCATATTCAAAGACTGCATTGTATGTGTCCATTGTGGAGATGACAATCCCAGAATGCACTGATGAGTGCAGTGAAAAAACAAATCCAAAATGGTAGAGAAAGCAGGAGAGATGCGATTCTAAAAATAAAAATCTACAGTATTTTAACTAACAGCATGTACTGTCTTTTTATGGTTATTAACTAATCACTTTGTTTGCTAAAGGCAAACTCCATTGAAATCAAGGTAACACTTTATTTTTAAGGCCCACTTGAGACATTCTACTAACTATAAATAACTCTGTAATTTCATGTCAAATAACTCTTATTAGAGTCTACTAATAGACTGTCTGCTTAATAGGCTATCTGCTAACACTTTATTTTTTTCTCCCTAACAGACACTAAAGTACGTGTCACTGTCAACTTATTGTACTAACCCGAACCTTAACACCTAACCCTAGCCAAACAGTCTACTAATACTCTGATTTAATTGACTTGCAAAGTTACTTATAGTTAGTAAAATAGAACATCGAAATAAAGTGTAACCAAGATCAATTGACCCTTCGCAGGGAGCTTGATTGACAGGTGATCTGACCAATCATACTTCGCCATCCGCCATTTTGTCCGACAAAGCAGTCAGGAGAGTTAGTAGATTAACATGGGAGGATTTGAACTTGAAAAACTGAATATACTGACGCCTTTCCGCGGTTAAAACAACATTCCTTCTTATGTTCATTCATGTTTATTTGATGCTATAAATGAACTAGAAGGAAGAGATGATCGGTTCACGAGCAGCTTTAACTGAGGCTCTACAGGGATCTGTCACGACACATTAAAGAGCCACAAAACGGTATTTATTGTTTAAATTTCTTTTTAAAAAAGACCAAATTTGAAAGATGAGTCTTTGTTTAATATCAAAAGTAACCGAAAAGTAACTTGGTCAGGTCTGCCCTGTCTGTCAGCGTATTGTCAGTCTCCTCTCTGATCCGCGATGTAACGTTACTTTTCACTGCGTGAGAACATGGTGTGTGCGTGAGAGCGGCGTAGCTTGTCGAACATAGCGACAGTTACTAAGGGGGGCGGGTCTTTGCGAAGGGTCAATTGCCTCCAATTGTGATGTGTGGAGGTACCGCCAATGTAGTATGTTCACTTATGAGAATCTGTGATGATTAGGATGCTGCCTAAGTAGGCAACGAGGCAGCTCACTGGGTTTTTGAACAGAGCTAGAGTGTGAGAAGAAGTATAAGGAGAGAGAGATGTGGCAAAAAGAGGTAAAGTTGGAACAGCCAAAAGAGAAACTAAGGGAAAAGTGGGAGCCGGCGGTGCTGGAGGGGGGGTTTCTGAAGTATGCAGCACATGAAAGTTGCGGCTGTGGGTAAATCTGGAAAAACGACTGCAAAACTGCTGAACTCCGCCGTACGGCCTGCCAAGAGTGAGGGAAGCCGCAAAGGGAGAATAGAAGAGAGGAGAGGAGCGTGTGGGGGATGAGTATATGGCTCTTGCATGCGTGTACCTCAGAGGGAATAAGATCAGTGTGGTTTGGAAAGGTTAAGCAGCAGAACATGCTCGCACATTAAGAGCCATCAGATTCCCAGTCTAGTGAGAGGGGAGCACCACCGTTTAGAACAGAGCCCAGAGCGAAAAACAACATCTCGGCAAATTGGTCCAACATCTTTCATCCTTAGCCAACGGCAAAATGTTTGGAGATC
This sequence comes from Siphateles boraxobius, assembly GCF_051911475.1. Classification (NCBI taxonomy): domain Eukaryota; kingdom Metazoa; phylum Chordata; class Actinopteri; order Cypriniformes; family Leuciscidae; genus Siphateles; species Siphateles boraxobius. The sequence continues at coordinate 3,445,043 of NW_027508975.1, forward strand.
CTGTGCTTCTCTCTCCATTTCTCTCCTCATGATGAAAAAGGGATGCTTGAACCTCAGGACACACTGAAGGAAAGCTGAGAAATGCCATTGTGTGTTATTCATCTTGTATTTATATATACTTTCTATACGTCCCATCTTTTCTGTAGCCACTGAGCCGTAGACTACAGAAGGACAGAGTGAGGAAGGTCAAAGTCTTGATTTACGTGACACCACAATCAAAAACACAAGAGCACTTTTTACAAATACCATACATTTTAGTGTCCCATATACTTTTTTTATTTGCTAAAAAATGTGCAAAAAAAAAAATATATATATATATATATATATAAAAGTTTCAGGGTTGATTATTATTATTTTTTAATTAAAAACATTAAATTAAAAAATTTAAAATTAAAAAAATATATCTAGCAAACTTCTCTTATGATTCCCGTCATACAGAATTTCTAAACCAGTGGCCAAAAACCTTGCAGTCTGTAAGACACTGATGCCCTCTGCATTGTCACTGTTGGGTATAATTAATTACTAATTCATCTAATTACTGTAACCTTGAAAAAGTAAAGGATAACTCTTACATTTTCTGTAGTTTAATTACAGTTATTTCTGATGTAATTGCATTAAATACTGTACAGACATTTATTACAGAAATGTCTCTCTATAGAACAATTCTATATAAAAACAATTATTGGATTAAAATGTTTTGAATGTAACCTTCTCCCTTTACACACTTTGGTCAGTTCAAGAATAATTTATGCAATTTTATATTGTTTATTTAGAAGAATCAGAAGTGCAATTTGTGTCTGTCCTTGTATTGTTCAACTGGTCGAGGTTGATATGGGATTTAGAAAGTAATTAGTCATAAGTATTGCAATACTTTTTAGAGAAAGTAATTAGTGCAGTAATCTATTTACACAGTTAAAGATGTAATTAGTAGCTAGTAATAAATATTTTTTTAGAGTAACTTTCAATTATATTAAATTATAAAGTCAATGAGAAAAAAATGACTATTTTATTTTATATATAAATATGAAAAGTCTGTTGTTTATGAACATGTGTTAATATGGCATGTCTGAGTATGCTTGGGTTGTAAGTGTGTGAGTAAACGAGCATGCGTGTGTGTGTGTGTGTGTGTGTGTGTGTGTGTGTGTGTGTGTGTGTGTGTGTGAGAGAGGTGCTGGGCATTTGAAAAGCGGCAGTCCATGTGGGTGGGCAAACATATGCGGCTGTTAGGATTAGGAAGTGGTAAGCCACATCTTTTTATTACAGAAATGTCTCTCTAATATCTCTCCCTCGCACCAGGCTGTCGCCTCCCAGACTTGCTTACTTGGTCGTCTCCCTGAAAAGACTCCCAACCCAGAGTCTTTTATAATTAGCGTCAAAACCGACACCAGATATGTTTTACACACAAACCTCAGGATTTTTTTGGCTTGACCCAAGCGGACACACACCGTAATAAGGTGCTCTGTTCCGCTGCGGTACTCCAAGGCCAGCATGCACCTTTAATTAAATATCACCTTACCCTCATTTAAATCCATGTCGTCATCTGAAGTGGTATGCTCCATTAGACCTCCCTTTTATTGAAGCTACCACTTCCTTTATCATGGCTTTCCAATGAGGTCGTTTTGGTATACATTTATGTGTATTTAACTAGAGAGCTGCTTACAGCACAGAATGCACTACCTGCTGCCTACAATATTTTTAAGATAGTATGCAATATATAGCATGCACTATGTCATGATATACATAACGATTAATATATTTTTAACTCAGTGAATAGTTAAATATAAAATAAATAATTATTTTCCATTTTAATTTAAATTTTGAGTAAAACGTCTTAACTTTGTGCAACACAAGTAAAACGAAAATATTAAAAGGTGTTATTAATATCTCGGTTCACTTGATATATTACATGAATCAAGTCAAAGCGCATATATTGCACATTCTGAAAATGCAAGAGGTCATTCCAAGGGGTCGAGTTGTGTTTCCCAATTTGCGTACTTGTGCACTATTCTATGACATTTTTAAGCATAAATAGTGTGTTGAGAGTGTTGTGTTTTGTGTGGTCTGTAAATTCTGTCATTTACTCACCCTCATGTTTCCAAACCTTTATGATTTTTCTCTGAGGAATATAAACAAGATATTTTTAGAAATTAGTCAATGGTCACCAAAACTGTTTGGTTTATCAACATTCTTCCGAATATCTTCTTTTGAGATGAGTTCTGCGGAAGCAAGATTTGTAACGACTTGACGGTGAATAAATGATCACAGAATTCTCATTTTTTGGTGAAGTACCCTTTTAACACTCTTTAACACAGTTCTGTGTGATGTGATTTTCGGAGGGTAAGAGTGTAAAGTCGTGCTGTGTGAAGGGTTTTCACCTGGCAGTGGTAGATGTACTCTGGTGTGGTCTTCTTGAATTTCATATTCCACACCAAAGCCACACCGTCTGGCTCATGAGGAGCGTCTTCATTGTTGTTGTAGGAGGCCACCAAGAGCTCAGGGTACTGGAAATATGGAAAGATGAAGGGAAGATAGTGAGGGCAGGAGAAAGATGTGTGAGAGAGAGAGAGAACGGAGAAGAGGATGAGAATGATAAAGCTGACTGAGAGACAGAGCAAGGAAGGATTCCCCCTTTTAAATGAACAGGTGCTGACATCGAGGGAGAGGTCAGAGAAGGAGGTCAGTGTACCTGAGGGGACCAGTCCAGACAGGTGATGACCCGATGCTTTGACCAGTGCTCATCATAGAACAGACGACTGAGAGAGAGACTGGAGCCGCCCTGCAGATCTCTGAGAGGGGGAGACACTGATAACATGAGCTCTGGGCTTTTAATACACACTTATCCATGTACGATAGTAATTAAACCATATCACATAATTAAAGCGAATCAAAAACGATTGATAATACGATTGACCGTTATTCATAAAAATAACAGTGTGTTTGTATTACCCATACAGAAGAGCAAAATGAAAGCTTGTTAATAGATGACATACTTACGCAAGAATTTCTTTGAAGTACAATGTACGCACACACACATACACACACACACAGACACGCACGCACGCGCGCACGCACGCACGCACGCACGCACGCACGCACGCACACACACACACATACACACACACACACACACACACTTTAGCTCATCGAGGTGTTGTTGATGTTTTCATATTAGCCTAATTATAAATACTACTGACTAGCACAAACCCTACCAAATTTTGCTATTTTTATCTCACTGAGTTCAGAAAAGAAAAGAAAAAAAAGTTGTAAATACACTACAAATGTGATCATTTCAACAGGCTTTTATGACAGAACATAAAACACTGGAGCAACCTACACATCCATTGCATAAAAAACATTTATTCTGTAAACATTAAATTAGCATAATATTTCAAATCTGACTGCATCCAGATGATTTAAGCAGTTTATGGTTTTGATTCCATTTCGTGAAGATTCATTTGGATGTCATTGTTGTCAACCTTCTCACATAAATTAGGTTTGTTTTAATATGACCATAAATAATTTATAATTTATGATTGTTGTTAAATGAAATGTTTAATATAACAATAAATTAAATAAATATAATTTATATAATATAAAAGGAATGTTCATAAAAAATAAACATAAATAATGGATAAAATACCCAGAAATCATGTTTTTGTGTTACTCAGTACATTCTCACCCCTCTTTATCCTCCAGGTCTCGTCCGCTGTAGTCGAAGAAGATGTTGGAGTCCTCGGCTAAAGCTCTCTCCATCACACGAATACTGCGGTCGAAGAAGATGAGGAACTCCTCCGAGTGCAGAACCTGCTGTTTCTCTTCCTCCGTCAGCTCCCGCGGGTGGCCTGATACACACGCCAGACAAAACACAACAAAATGAAGATGTAAACACAGCTGCAGAGTAAATAAACACAGAACAGGCCATATGTTTTAATACACAAACACACAAAAGCACATGCCACGACCGCAGCGATGGCCTACGTGTTTATACCTACTACTTGCATACAATAACACTAACAAACGGATCTAACCACAGACAAAATCATGGCCGTACAGCATAACGATGAGCAGTACCTGTACAATCTGAACCTAAACAAACTCGCCTGCATTCTTTTTCCTGACTCCCAACAAGGGAGTTAAGCCAATTAGAAGGGAGATATGGGCGTAAAAAACAACAAACAAACAACTAAAAGAATAAGCAAATACATTAGCGAACACACGGCTCTTAGTACATCTTTCCATAATGACAACAACACGCCCAGTTTTTCTCCTCCTTTTTTGATGTTATTGCGTTTCTCTATTTTCTCCCAGACTATTAGGGGCCCGTTCCTTTGATCCAAGCCCACTTGATTTGCGTGCCTTTTTTGATGACTCATAAGGAAGACAAAAGCGTGATCAAAGTCAGCGTGGAGTCAAAGCCCTCGTGTGCTTTCACAGTCTGCCTCTGTCCAGCCTCCCTCTAGTTATTTACCCTGTACACTTGCACAAAGAATGCACTCTCCACTCGCTTTGAAGTCCACTTGCTGGGGTCTAGTGACATTAAAGTTCGATCAGGCCTGACCCAGAATGCCGCGGCCCGATAAGCCCAGCCCCCAGCCAGTGAGAATGCCATCTGATACGGCTGCGGGGTCACACGCGAGTGGCCACTCAACGCTCTGCTGATCCTGTTTGGTGACTTTGGGAATTTGACGTGTGGGAGGCCCAAACAACGACTAGTAAAATCAGCACAGGTAGGAACAAAAGTGATTTGTACAGTAGTGAAACTGTTTGAATCATAGCTTTAAAGAGGACCTGTTAAAAAAAGGGTTTTAATTAGGGATGCACCGATATGAACATTTTGGCCGATGCCGATAACCGATAATTCTTTATATTTGAAAGCCGATAACCGATATATTTGCCTATAAATCTAAATCCAAATTTTTATATAATTTTTTGAGAGCCTGATTACAAAAATAAAAGTCTCACCATTAAAAGCCATGTCCCAAGCACACAATTTTAATGTTCTTATTATAATTTGATGTAACAATGACCGACTTCCACTTAACTGTATTTTTTTTCTTTTTGAAGTGATTTCAATCATATTTCAAGCAATTCAAAAGCATAATGGTGAATAGTGAGCATCTGAAGCGTCTCAGCTTAAGGAAATACACCATTATTTATCGGCTTTAATATATCGGTCAAATTTTCTTATTGGGCCGATAACATAAAATCGTCCGATACCGATATGGTGCCCGATATATCGTGCATACCTAGTTCTGTAAAAGAACACATTATTTTTCACATTTTTGACATGTTTGCAGCTCCTCTCTTCCCAGTCTTCTAACACTCTGAGGTGTGTTTACCAAATGCATCGCTAGCCAACAATGGTCCCAAGTTCCATTGTTATTAGCACAGTTCAACGAGTCAGTGTTTCCCGAAACCATCATTCCAACGAACATTCGCAAACAGCATCGCATAGTTGTGTGGTTGGAACGACAGCTCGCGAGCTGTGGTTAGAAGCACTTTCTAGTTTACATGACATGTGGACTTAATAAATCCTTATCTTGAGCAAAATAAGCAAGCTGACATTCCGTACAATCTATATCTTTTATTTGGAATACATACAAATGTAATTAACGTCTTTTAGTTTGTCAAGATATTTAAAGCACCGTTTTTGAAGAGTGCGCATGTTACAAGAACGAGCCTATGATTGAATCTGGAAGTAAAGCAAAATAACTGAGAAAAATTAGAAATAGTGCATGCCATGTTCTTAATTTATAGCAAAACATCTAGCATTAATTCGATCTCAAACAGATTCATTAAAAGAAAGTTATTACTCCATCACCTGTGTGACATCATTAACCAATGGGGTTGAACGACCAATTTGCGACAAAACAGTTTCGGGAAACAGTCGTGACTGGCTAGGGGATTTCTTCAACGATGCATCGTACTTTGGTAGTGAACCAGCGAGTTACGTCGTTGTACGGGGAAAAGCACCACTGTTTAGATCCTGTCTCTATGAAGTTCCTGTCTCGTTTTCCTTCTGAAAAGTGTAATGGGCACTGATTGGTCGGCTGGACCAGCGTGTTGTGATGGGTCACCTTACCAGAACCTTGAGTTTCAACACAGGAATTATTTAAATGAGGAATATTGTGACGTGTTTGTTCCCGAAAGAAAACTCAAGACTACAATGGAGGCGTATCAGGGAGTTTACAGTGACACTGATATTGAGAATAATCCCTTTTTTAAGGATTTTGTAACTTTGAAGAACTTTTTCAAGCAACCTTACACACTAAATAAGTTAAAAATGTAAAAAAGCATGATAGGTCTACTTTAAATGACCTTTTTGGGAATCTTTTGTCACTGTAAATAAGTTAAATCATCATACATACTGTAATTGTAAGATACACACATTATTTCACGGGTGGAAGGTTTAACATAGAATGGCTTGCATAACAGTGCAAGCTGTAAATCACATGGCAAATTATTAGAGGTGCTACGTCATGTTAATAAACCCCTCAATGTCATGTCACTCCACCCATGACTCATTAACCGCTAACAGGATGCATTTCCCTTTGAAACATCAAACGAAGGCCACAATAAAATTCCAGCTATGCCAACACAGAAGGAATTGCCCTTGTGGAACAACCACACTGAATGTCATTTTAGTCAGTCTGGGTAATTTATCTACAAATCTGTTATGGTTTTGATTGGCACTTATGGAACATGTGTGCAGAACATGCGTCTCAACGCCAGGATTTACTGTAAAGAGACGTCTCTCTCGTGGAGTCTGAACTGAGCAGATGTTGTTCCGTGTAACATCCGACATACAGAAGTCAAATGTGCTAAATTTGTGCCAGGTGGAGGCTGTTGGTGTAGGGAACACGTTTTTATAACAGAGCAACTTCCCACACACCTTTACTATCTAAATAAGGGCACCCCACTTCTATTTTTTTTTTTACATAAATTTGTTTTTAATACAACAGACTAACCTTTAACACTTAAAGAATATGTTCTGGATTTAATTTAGTATTGTTTTTATTATAATATAATATAATAATATTTGGGTAACACTTTCATACAGCGGTTTGGATAAGGTTTCATTAGTTAACAAACTAAGAATAAACAATACTTCTACAGCATTTATTAATGTTAGATCATGTTTAATTCATTACTAAAATCAAAAGTTGTAATTGTTAACATTAGTTAATGCACTGTGAACTAACATTAACAAAGATTAACAAGGACTGTAACAAATGTACTGCTCATGGTTAGTTCATGTTAGTTAATACATTAACTAATGTTAACAAATGAGACCTTATTGTAAAGTGTTACCAATATTTGTAATAGCTTTATTAATATGAATAAAAAATATTGTTTAAAAGTAATTATAATGACTAATTTTAACCCTAGGTCTAAAAGAAAACGTTTTACAAACTTTAATTTTTTTTTATTGAATATGGTTCAAGTAAACTCCGGTACAGTTCGCTTCTTATATGAATGCAATCATACTTAAGAGGTAGTGAATCGGTATTGATGACGCATGATTCGATAAAACTGTGTTTGTGTTCTCACTCACTTTCCTAACAAGCGTGACTGACGCACTACAAGCAGAGAGAATCTGCTCACCTTCAGCAGAAATGAAAATTAAATGAAATCACACCGCGGTTTGGACCCAAATAATATCATGTGAACTCAGTCCAGCTGGGGCAGAGTAAGAGGGATCAATCAAACTTGAGTTCGGACCAGGCATTCGAACCTGGAGTGTGAAAGCACCGTTAGCTAACCAAGCAAATGCACTCAGACCCACTCTTACCTTCTTTTGTTTCCTTGCTTTCTTCTTCTTCCTGCAGGTCAGTTTCTGGGCCAGCTTTCAGTTCTGTGATCTCTTCATCCTCCTCTTCATCTTCTGAAAAGACACACACAAAAGGTCATGTTCAGTTTCTGTTCAATGACACCTGCCAAAACCCCACTGCCTCCCTGTGTGACCCATAATAATAGCTTACAGATCTTCTGATATACTGACTCGATAGACTTCCACTCATTTTACTAACAATCAGACTCTTTACTAATCAGATGCGCTCAACTCAACGGCTTGTTTTGGATCAACACGGCCTGTTGTTTTTTCGGTTCGATGGGGATTTGCACAGCTGCTTTTTCACAACCGTGAGCTCCAGAGAAACAACACAGTCAGTTAAAAAGACACTTCCCTCAAGTCCCTAAGAACATGTGTGCTACACGTGTGCGTTGAGTTTATGAATCTAGAGGTCCGCTCATGGACAGGCACAGATACCCCACAGGAAGGGGAGCTGGTGAGTGGCGTGGCCTCTTTCTGCACTCGATCAACCCCCCAAAACCCCCCGAACGCCTGTCCCGGGGCCCCTTAGGCCCTGAAGTCTCACCCCTTAATTAACCTAGTCACCCCAGTCAAAGACCCCGGCCTAGTGCTACCCGCTCTCAGCCACCTGCTACGCCGTCCGTACCCCTCCTCGGCCCTGAAGTGCTGGCCATGTGTTCCTAACCTTGCCCCATGCCTACAGATGGCGAGAAGGATGACGCTTCACACCCTCAGAGGCACCTGTAGATGGGGCACACACACAGTCACGCTAGCATACACACAGAGCTCTGTGGGATTGTTTTCTTGTTGAACCCCAGTGGGAGAGGTTAATTATCCGAGGTCGGGCTGACAGTGGGTGCCCAGTCTGCAGGAGGAAGTGATCCCATCATGCTAGACGTGTTGCTGCTGACTCTCAACACCAGAGTATTTGTGTTCACACCAGTTAGGGAGGAGGCAAGGGCCTGGAGGCGCGCTCAACAATGATTTAAGCATTGCAAGAATGCAGTCGCGAACATTGTTGTGAATTATGCTGTAGTATGACAGATTTGTCGCCTTATTGGTGTTTAATCTCAAACAATAATGTTTTTTTCGTATATTTATTTTTACTCAATGGGTTCTGGAAGGAAACAAATTTTTTTTTTTTCGTAGTGAAAGCAAGCAATAATGCACACTACCATTTAAAAGTAAATCGTAAAAAAAAACTGCATTGTTGTAATATCGTTAACACTGACAAGAAATGCTTCTTGAGCATCAAATCAGCATATTAGAATTTCTGAAGGATCATGTGACACTGAAGACTGGAGTAATGATGCTGAAATTCAGATTTGATCACAGGATTAAATTACATTTTAAAATATATCCAAATAGAAAACAGCTACTTTAAATTGCAACAATATTTAAAAATATCGAGAGACTTAAATTACATTTTTATAAAATTAGCTAATATTAACTAGGCATGCTGTAGCGTTAGGACATGAAATACAATGCTTTTTAACAAGAAAATATAATTTTAAAAAACTTAGACAACATATGTATTTAATTGATGCTCCACTAAAGTTTCTAATGAAAATAACTTATACTGTAAGTGACTCTCCAACATTATTGCAGTGTTATTGGACAATTTCTGTAAAATTGTGTTTAAAACTATCCAAACACAAAGATTGTCTAAAGTCTTACATAAGAAAAGGCATCAGCTTGCAATGGCAAACGACAAAAGTTGCTAATTGGTCAGTAAGGTTCCAAACCTTTATGACTTTCTTTCATATGGAACATGAAAGAAGATATATTGAATAATGTTGCTAATCAAAGAGTTTTGTTTTCCATAGACTTCCATCGTATTTTTTATCCGTACACTGTAAAAAATGATTTTTCAAAGTTGTAAATAAAACAGATTATTGGAGTATTTTACAAGAGAATACAATATCAGTCTTTCTATTTCAAACTTTCATTTTTAATTCAATGTTTTAATTGCTGTTCCTTTGAAATGAGGGGTTCCAATTACCAAGGATCAGCAGGCCAAGCCGTAAGTTGTAGAGACTTGAAACTTTGAGGGATGGTTCGACCGTCACACGAAATGTTCGGGTATTTTGGATTTTTCGAAAAACCTACTTTTGCGAAATAGTCCTAGGTATTTTTGCCCAATCGGAAACACCAAATCATTGCAGAAAGATTCTGTAGAGGTGTAATTGTCAAAAAAGGTGGCAATTTCAATTCACGTCTGCGCCGGGGTGGCAAAACGTTAAAAGTTAAAAGTAAAGAGCCTTTTTATGCATGTGCTTAAAGGCCTTAAAGCGCTTGAACCCCGTTAATTGCTGCTTGCAGCTATATATTTTCTAAAGTAAATCTTACACCAATGTTTTTTTCAGTCAATATGAACCAAAACTGTTTGGTAACCAAAATATCTTCTTTCATATTCTGCATACTGGTTTTGAACGACATAAGTGTCGTTCAAAGAGTAAATTATGACGTGGACTATCCCTTTAAAGAGAAGTCACTTCAAGAACAAACAAGAGTTTGCATCTGTTCTTCATTTGCATCAAATTAAATATTGCATCTAACTTGACTAGGTACACACTAAATGTTCATTCCCTTTTAAAATACATAAGTTTTGCGTTGAATACAATGTGCATAGAATATAAAATGTATGTTGAATTCATAATACTTTGTGTTAATACTGTATATATTGTGATTTAAATCCACAGCATATGAGTATAAGCACTGAGACAATTGATTCCCCAGAGGTTGAATGTGGATCACTGATGTGAGCCGAGTCTGGCCAGGAGCAAGTGTGGTTTAGCTGCTGAATACAACTGAGCTTCTGAGCCAGAGACCAGCGGGGAAGAGAGGAGTCCTTAGACCCAGACAGGCAGCCAGCCAGCCCAGGCCGACCACAACAACATGGCCTACTCTGGCCTTCTTTTTCTTTCTCCCTCTCTCATCTGTTTTTGCCCTGTGAGGAAGAAAGAGCCCTGCCATTCATTTTCAGTTTGTTCTTCCCTCTGGGGCCTGACAGAAAATAGCACAGGCAGAGAACGGGACACCTCTTGCATACCAGAAGACCCACATGCTAGACAGACTATGTCAGAAGGTTTTGGATCAGCATGTCCAAGTGTGGAGCAGGATGTGACCTGATATTACCAGGACTAGAGGAAAGTCATTCACACGAAGCCACCGGAAGTGTTGACCACACAGACGGAGGACAAAGCAACAACAGTCCTGATTCATGGTTGTGGTCCAAAGGTTCGCAAACAACGTTCAAGAGGCTCGCAATATATCAGCAGATCCCTGTGGCTTCCTGCCTAAAAGCGTGTTTTCGTGACACCCCATATCACTATGCAAAACATCAACACTGTGGGCCAAATCCCAGGGAACTTTCAAACCAATTTGTAAATTAAATTATGTCCTTAAATCCATTTTTAATGCATCAGACCTTCCCATCCACGTCAACATGTTTATTTGCGCTTCCCATGAGGTGGCGGCAACCCACATGGCATCAAGGGATCGGTTGGTTTGCTTGAAAGCGAAGAAGAGAAGGACAAACGAGACAGCTTTAACACACTCTACCCTGGTGCTTAATACGGGTTCACTCAGTGGGAAGGAACATTAGGAACCATCTCCCCTGTTCACCAGGTTGATGAAACTCTGGACGTGCCCTGCAAGGTAATAACACCCCCCTCTATCTTACCTGTCTTCAATCTCCTCTCAGTTCCCTCAAGCTGCTCGGAGCAATTCAAATCCATCGCTTGTCAAGCTGTTAGTTGTAATGACCAACACAGCAGCTGCGTCTATCAAAACAGGACTTCCATCCTTAAAGCGACAAGCTTATCACAGGGTGTAGGACTCAAGACATCCCAGCTAATGAACTGCTTAATTAGGCACCAGAAATCGCTATTTGTGCACCAGTTGGGTGCAGGGTGTGTGAAAGATTAGTTCTGCTTATCACATATTAGAGTCGCAGTGGAAACGCGAAAAGGTTTGATTCGTTGTAGAGGGTTCGAGAGCGAATGCCTCTGAATGTGGTAAAGAGGATCTTAGCGCTTCCCGCTGTTAAGACACTGCACGCGATATACCAAATGCAAATGGTTCACAGATGGACGTGGTCTTGGAAACATCAGTGTTAAAGGAGAGTTACGGTGCACTTGTCAGGCTCACACTTCCATTCAGTTTTCATGATGGTAAAGCATCTTAAACTGGGTTAATTTGAGATCAGTGATGCTCCTAGGCCAGTGGTTGACAACCTATATGGTCACACACAGATTAGGGGATGTAGAATATGGTCATCATGCAGAATAAGGCATTAATAAGTACTAATAAACAGCCTATTTCCCAGAAATATACATGCTAATAAGCAACTAGTTTATAGTGAGAATTGGACCCTAAAGAGTTACCAATAAACTGTCGATATAGTTAAATTTCCAGATTCCAGAAGTTTCAAAAACTGCATGTTCATATTACATAGCTTTTGTGTTTTTTAAAATCATTTTAATTAAGATACATTTTTAAAATGATAATTAACATGAAATATTCATTCATATTCAAGTAATATATCAATAATAATATTAATAGTAATTAAATTAAGTATATTAATTCATTATATGTTGTATAACAATATTAATTATATTAATAATATATAGAATTATGTTAT